>NC_079416.1:21794040-21909040 GCF_026213295.1 Gadus chalcogrammus
TTCCGTGATGATGAATTCAGTAAGAGGTTCAATATTCCCCTCTCTGCTTCCTAATCTCACTGGACCATCTACAGGTTCTCACTACACCATCTACAGGTTCTCACTACATCATCTACAGGGTCTCACTGCACCATCTACAGGTTCTCACTCCACCATCTACAGGTTCTCACTACACCATCTACAGGTTCTCACTCCACCATCTACAGGTTCTCACTACACCATCTACAGGTTCTCACTACACCATCTACAGGTTCTCACTACACCATCTACAGGTTCTCACTGCACCATCTACAGGTTCTCACTGCACCATCTACAGGTTCTCACTACACCATCTACAGGTTCTCCTGTCCTACACCATCTACAGGTTCTCACTACATCATCTACAGGTTCTCACTAGACCATCTACAGGTTCTCACAAGACCATCAACAGGTTCTCCTGTCCTACACCATCTACAGGTTCCTCTGTCCTACACCAGGTTTGATCCTCCGTTCTACTACAGATCATGTTATCTTCCCCTCGATTTTGGAAGAACTGAGGGCAATAAAATCATAAAACAACTGCAGGTTCAGTAAGTTAAAGTCCTGCCATGAGTCAGCTGCTGTCAGGTGCTACGGTTACTCCTAGCTAGTCCCTCGTCCAGAGGGCTGCAAATACCGGTGTGGACTTTGGCTGTCTAGGAGGGGGCTGGTACTCAATGCTGGACTGGACTTTACCCATGTGGAACCTAGACAGTGACGGCTGGGTCTGAATCCTGGACTGGCCCTTTCCGGTGTTGACCTGGAAGCTTCAACTAAGCGGGCCTCGCCCCTCCCCAGAGGCCGGGACGGCGGCTCCGTCGACTCACCTGCGCCTCGCTCAGCCCCAGCTCCAGCATGTCCAGACTCTTGCGGATGAGGAGCGACTTCTCCTCCACCAGCACCCCCTGCTCCTCCTGCTTCAGGCAGCGCAGCGTGCCCAGCACCCCGTCCAGGATGGAGTGGTGCTCCTGCTTCAGCGCGTCCAGGCCCTGGATCACCTGCCGCGTCCGGGAGATGATCTCCTCCTGGCACATCCTGTCCTCCCCAGAAGGGTCCTCGTCCTCCTTCACACACACCATGGTGGACATGTCCTCTCGCATCCTGGGCGGAGGGACGGACACAGGGGTCGGGGTTAATGTCGGGCTCACTGACGATCCAGAACCTGTGTGTAGCCTTTAGACGAAGCTGTTAAATTGACTTGCATGTATTTACAGTTACATTAAAGGGGATTCGTGCTGCCGCTTTTAACCAAAGCGACCATTCATTCACACGTTCACACACCGACGGCGCAGTCCACCACGCAGGGCGACAGCCGGCTCGTCAGGAGCAGAGAGGGACGGAGACGGGGTTGACATCATGTTTTCCTCACTAACGATCCCGAACCTGTGCAGCCTCTGGAGAGTATCCAGGAGCTTTGGATTTACACGCATACATTTACCTTTTTACATTTAGGGGCTTTAATCCAAAGCGACTTGCATACCATTCATTCACACATTCACACACCGACGGCGGAGTCGACCACACAAGGCGACAGCCAGCTCGTCGGGAGCAGTCAGGGTGAGGTGTCTTTCTCAGGGACACCTCGACACTCAGCTAGGAGGAGCCGGGGATCGAATTGCAACCTTCAGGTTACCGGTCAACCCGCTCTACTTCCTGAGCTACTGCCCCCCGCACACCAACATCCATCCATTCACACACGGCGCTGTCGTCCATGCACAGCGTGACCCGTTTCGTCTGGAGCCGTGAGGGGTCAGCTGCCTTGCTCCAGTACACCACAACAGAGGGCTAGGACGGAACCAGCAACCCTCGGCCAGGGAACTCTGTGGTACTGGAACCCATTAGTCCTGGATCATTAACCAGTGGCTGCGGGTAAAACCGTGGGCGTCATTCGCCTAGCAGCCATCTTGGTTATATCTTGGTTGGTGCGTTAAGGACCGAGATGGCTGCCAGGTGACTAAGGCCGGCAGACCTGTGATGTTTGGGTCGGGGTCGTTAGTCGGCCCCCTCAGAGGCTCCTAGTGCGAAACCAAAGCCCTTTGAAATCAAATCTCACCACTTAAACACGTTATCGGAAATCCCTGCTTTGTGTCAATGAGGCATAAAAAGCAACAGCCAGCCCATTTCCAGCGAGCGCTATAAAAAGTTTTCCCCCTGTTTACCGTTTATTGACCTGAGGCTTTACACGAACCGATCGATCGTGTTCTCTGAAACATAGAGAGGAACAGGCGCCTGGAGCAGGCCATGAGCTGGCCAGGAGCAGAGGCCAGGAGCAGAGGCCAGGAGCAGAGGCCAGGAGTAGAGGCCAGGACCAGGCCAGGCCCAGGCCAGGACCAGGCCAGCAGTAGGCCAGGAGCACAAAGACAAACAAGGGGAAGGCCGCCAAGACACACGCTGTACAAACAGCGGTTTGGTTAATGCTCTCCCACCTATTTACCTATACTGGTCCATTACTACAGTGTTACTGGGACTGTTATCGAAATGTTGACGGTACATTTGTAGTCCTAGGTTTGAGTCAATAAGGGTCGTTATTAATGATGACAACATCTGCTAGTTGGCTGGGTTCATGAGTCTGATGAGCTGGTGGGAAAGCTGGTAGATTACATGGATTTCACCTCCCCCAAATATGCTCACGTAGTTTAGTTTTAGTTTATTTGTTTATAGTTTTGTGGACAGTCCACTTTGCGAAGGAGCAGCTTTAGCCTATTTGGCTAATTTCCAGCTGTAGTCCCCAGCCAGTTGTCAGTAGACGACCGACAATACACAACAGTAAAACAAATTAAAAAAAATACATTACATTTATAATTACAGCAGGCCTGGGCAAAAAGGGGAAAAAGACAAACAAACATATTGCACACAGTTGGAGCAAGAACAAACAGGCAAGCACAGATGATGGCAAAGATAATGTGTACTTGTAGGTACTGGTTGGAGGTGGGGTCACCTCAGACCAGTACCTACACGACCAAACTGGTTAAGGGGCGAGGTCACCTTACTGTGGGTTGAGGTGGCTTTAGGGAAGGGCTGCTTTGGACCTGAAGTGAAACTCAGAGGCACAGCACTCGGCTTCCTGTTTCGATCCGAAATCTTTTATTTAGGTCTTGACACAAAGCAGAACACTGTGCGGAGCCGGCGGACGATTGTTCACTGCTCACTTTCTCTGAGGGAACTGGTTCCAACTTTCAATTGCCATTCAGTGACTTCGTGCCGTACTTGAATGATCACATTTTAGTGGATACGATCCAGGAGCAGAAAGGTGCAGCCCACTGCGCAGTGACACACCTCCCCTGCCTTGATCCCTTACGTCCCTGAACAAACAGAGCGGATACATTCCTGTACATGAATCATCCTCATCCGTCATGATCTAGTGATTGATCAAACATAGGATGCAACCCGGGAAAAAATGAATCACTCCGAATCTCATTCAGCAGATGGTTTGATAAAACGTTACAGTGAGCCACTCATGAGTTGCCATTGCAGTACCCTCTGTCCACCAGCGGTGGCGCTCGCCCTTAGGGGTTTTAACCTCGGCACTCACTCGGTCGCTCTTCCAAGACCACAATGAGCCGAAGCAGGTCGTTTATGACCGCTGGCGGTGACCCACATGACAGCAGGCTCCATGCTCTGTGTCTTCTCATTGTACTCATCATATGGACCTGGAGGGGAGACGGGTGAGGAAGCGCTGATGGAGACAGAGCTACCACTGTCCAATCAGCCTACAGCCCAGCCTGTTGTAGGCCTAGCCTACATGGGACTCCATAGTCAAATATCAAAAGTTAAAATTAGCACCACCGCTAACTACCAGGAGATACAATGTACTGGGGTACGGCAGGAGGCCAACTCAGACTGATGTTATTTTCGGTGGTTGAAAACAGACTTGTTTAAAATGGCGGCCACAGGAAGTGACACCCATCGACCACTCGCTAAAAGGTGAACACCAGGTAGCACATCGGCAGATCACAGGCGGTCTGGTCGTGAGCTTGTGGTTCTGGCTGGTACACGGAGATGGACCTTCCACTTACAGAACACATGGACCCGTAGACGGTTCTTCCCACTGGTTCTGCTTTAAAACAAGACAACAGCAGCACTGGTGTCCCGGTGGAACCATCTAGGCCAGGTCCACCAAGACACCAGTACCAGTGGTGAGCTCCCGGTGTCTGGTGTTGTGTTTGTCTTGGTTGCTGACGCAAGCTCCAGACAGCAGATCTTCCCTTGGCAGCCGTAACTGTTGAATACTTGTCCTGTTGCTGATCGAGGAATCTAACATCATCTCTAGCAGCCGTGCCACATGACAGCACTATTATTATTTAATAGAGCAGATAGAGGAGATGAACCAGCAGGCAGTAGAGATGGACCAGCAGATAGAGGAGATGAACCAGCGGTCGACAGGTGGAAAAACATGAAGGCAACAACAAGTGGTCCCCAAGGTAGTATGAGGTTGTGTCAGTCAGACTGAGGGGAGCTCGCCGTTGCCATGGAGACGGACCAGATTAAACACCACAACCCAGGGGGAGAGTTGTTACCTATCTGGCAATGTTTACGTTCAGTCGTTACAAGTGAAATGTTGGAAGTGTGTGTGTGTGTGTGTGTGTGTGTGTGTGTGTGTGTGTGTGTGTGTGTGTGTGTGTGTGTGTGTGTGTGTGTGTGTGTGTGTGTGTGTGTGTGTGTGTGTGTGTGTGGAGGCTACACTGGGACCCACTGTGGCTGTGTTGTTGTCTCCACAACACACACAGCGCATTCACACACACACGCAAGCAGGCGAGCTCCCCGCGCGGAATACCAACAACATGCGCACATGCCCCATCACGCGACTCCCAGTGGCACTGGTATCCCAGGGTGCATCAGAAATGCATTTAGCCCCTAGATCAATGATGTTACATTTACAGCTCTTTGTGTAGGTCTTAGGCTAGAAATGAAAACGCTTGGGTGTTAGGTTATAGACGGCTAAGTTTAGTGTCAGGTTAGATATGGTTTAGTTTAGTGTTAGGCGAAAGATACTTTAGTTTAGGTATGAGGCTATAGACGGTTAAAGTGAAGGATTATACTAACACCGCCATAAGGTGTATTACTTCTGTATTACACCTAATACAGAAGTATTGGGTGACATACACAGAAGTATTAGGTGTACAAGGTGTATTAACAGAGGTCTTATTACACCAACTTCTACATTTTCTACCTGTGCTATATGGGATTAAAAGAGACTGTGTAAAATAACAATCTGTATATTATGTTTTAGATACAATTAAAACAAGGAAACTAATTATTATATATTATAGTGTCAACATGCCTCAGATATAGTATATTCCAAAACCAAACCAGCAGAAGATAACGCTAGACACATTGATTTAATCAAATTTAATGTATGTGACGTCAAATCTTGGATTCCCTTTAATCCCAAAGATGCCAAGAAGAGAAACCAGGTTTATGTTGTCCTGTACAGCACCCTAATCCCGACCAGGGTGGACGGTTACTGGCAGATCGGCAAGATTCGGGTTTTGAACCGAGGCTGACTTCCTGAACTCCACATCTGAAACTCTTGGTTTCATTTTGGTATTAAAAAAATAAATAATGTTTCACGGCTGCCGATATTACCGTACTCAGTAAACACACAAGTATTACATGTAATACACAGGTCCACGGTAGGTTGGCCACTCAATGCAGTTTACCGTGAATATACTGGATCTCATAGAGATCTTCTAAAGGCACATGTTTGGCAGAGTTTCAAACACAGAGTTGATTTATGGGGAAATGTGCCACACTGTGGAACAGAACCCGTCCACACGGCTCCGGTCCGCCACGCAGAACCAGATCCACTACCAGGCAGAACCAGATCCACTACACGGATTACATTCCGCATATCTCCTCCCCACAACTCGGATTAACCTGCAGGACCAGTCGGGACACTTTGAGTCCTTCACACCGCAGAGGCTCCGTCTACATCCCGGAACACATGCTACCATCCCACATCCACAGACAGGTCCCGGACCTTGACCTGGACCTGGACCTGGACGTCCCGCATCCAGTAACACAAGAGAACCAAAGAAACATGTTCAAGTCCACATGTCCCACACACCACGACCACTGACAACACTTCTCCTGAGCTGAGCTCCAGGGTTAGGGTGGAAGTGCGCCGGGGCGCGGGGGTTAGACGGAGCCGCTTACCGTTCTCCAGGACGTCCGCCGCCAGCGGAACCGGTCGCGTCTGTTCCTTGGCCTCTGACCTCAGGTATAATACAACGATACGAACTATTTATGTCGTTTCCGTAGACCTGTACTATAACCACACCGTGCGCCCGGACGCTCAGAGACCTGGACCTGGTCAGCAGGAGATCATGTCGTCTCTCGGGGTAAAGCGCGGAGGAGTCGCTTCTGACGCGCGGCTAGCATCGAGCTACATAGCTAGCTGCTGTCCCTCAGCAGGCCGGGTGAGGTTGTTGTCTGTCCCGGGTCGAGTGTAACCCCCCAGCGGGACCGTCTTAATAATAGGATCCCGTTAGAAGCAGGTGAGAAAGGAGAGTGAAGACGCAGACCGCGGAGGGGTTGACAGCTCGCTAGTCCGCTGGCTCCACTGCGGCTGCGCGCACACCCCCCTCCCCACCCCCCAGTCTCTTCCCAGATAATGACGTCAACCCAGAGATTACGGCCGATGCATCGATTGATCTCATTGAAGCACCTGATTTGAGAAATACTCTGCGGTTTCCCCCAATAATGTGAATTCATAATATGAAGCAACAGGTTCCAGGGATCGATTCAGTTATGAATTGTGGACAAGGTGTTTTAAACATGCAGGCGTGACCATGCTGTGGATTTACACGGTACCCCAGATTGCTGTTTATAAACCCAACGATAATAACAGTTATAACAGAGTAAGTAGAATTACAGTTTACCCACCGTGTGGTTTCACGATGGTGCTGGTATGGGATTAAAGGTGAGCCGTAACAGCAATATACACATTTAGAAGTAAAGACTAGTTACATTTATTGCGGTGTGGAGCTTTTCCTGGTCTGCATGTGTGTGCGCTAATTCTCCCTCCTCACATAAAAACACAACAGGCCGACAGTAGCTGGGAGGCAGAACGCTTTAATTGTTTCATCATGAGGGCGAACTACTGGGAGTTCTGTTGGTGACGGTCTTCCAGGCGTTGGTCAGCGCCACCCGGCCCATGAGCAAGGTGATGCGGAAATTCCGTCGGTACCATTCCCTAGAGCACAAACAAACATAGCAATTAATACTGTGACAAGATTTGAGAAAGGGGTCTTTTCAGGTGATGCGATCAGACGTGGGGGGGGGGGGGGGGGGGGCGAAGTGTCAAAGATTCCGTCCACCTATTAAATTATAAAACAGATCCGTCTCAAAAGACGTTTCTACACTGCCAAATATGCCCGTTTTATGCGCGCCTTTTTCCCGGCTTGGTCAGCGCTTTTACACTGACTGAGGTTCTGACCATCGTGGGAGAGAAGGTGATGCAGGCGCATTGAACGAAGACGGGGAGAGATGACGCGATACACGAGAAAGACGCAGAGGAACTTTCCTTACGAGGAGCCGCGACCAAACCGGCTGGGCAGTGTAAAAAGGAAGACGTATGTTGGGAGGCGGCACCGAAGTGGGAATTTAACCCTTTGTGTACCGCATGAGGAGCTTTTTTTTTCGTTTCATCCTGAATATTTTTTGGGGGACATTTCAGTCGTCATTTGACATTGGTGGGGACACGTCGTCCCCTGGTCCCCACCCAAATCTAGGCTCCTTGCATCAGTCCCCAAGAATACTCACTGGACCCCACCAGTCACATCAAACTGAAACCCCCACAAACGCACACGCATGCAAACACACACACACATGCACACACACAAACACAACTCACTTGTTGTAATTTGCATGTCTGGTCCTGTTTGTGTCCAGGAAGCTTTTGTAAAACACCGCCATCTCTTCACTGCCCAGCGTGTGCTTGCGTCCTGTGAAGAGGGCGAGCAGCAGAACTGAGAACAGATCCAGGAGCAGCTTCAAACAATACAAGCTGTGTTGTCTGAACCGACTCCACTTATAGACCGCTTTGCATTCCACATCCTGTCACAGATTGTTCTGCACTAGAGCTGTTTTTTCTCAAAGGACAGAGGTCCTTTGAATGACATTATATATGCCGCATATTGCGCCAGTCTAGATGAATATAGACACAAGATAGATTCAACTAATTTAGCAGACGCTTCTATCCAAAGAGACATTCAATTCAAGCCCCATGTCATTAAGGAGCAGGTATGGGTTAGACTGTACCGAGTCAGGTAATTAAGGAGCAGGTAGGGGTTGGAGAGTACAGAGACAGGTCATTAAGGAGCAGGTAGGGGTTAGACAGTAGTGTCAGGTCATTAAGGAGCAGGTAGGGGTTAGACAGTACAGAGACAGGTCATTAAGGAGCAGGTAGGGGTTGGACAGTACAGAGACAGGTCATTAAGGAGCAGGTAGGGGTTAGACACTACAGAGACAGGTCATTAAGGAGCAGGTAGGGGTTGGAGAGTACAGAGACAGGTCATTAAGGAGCAGGTAGGGGTTAGACTGTACCGAGTCAGGTAATTAAGGAGCAGGTAGGGGTTAGACAGTACAGAGACAGGTCATTAAGGAGCAGGTAGGGGTTAGACTGTACCGAGTCAGGTAATTAAGGAGCAGGTAGGGGTTAGACAGCACAGAGACAGGTCATTAAGGAGCAGGTAGGGGTTAGACAGTACAGAGACAGGTCATTAAGGAGCAGGTAGGGGTTAGACAGTACAGAGACAGGTCATTAAGGAGCAGGTAGGGGTTAGACAGTACAGAGACAGGTCATTAAGGAGCAGGTAGGGGTTAGACAGTACAGAGACAGGTCATTAAGGAGCAGGTAGGGGTTAGACAGTAGTGTCAGGTCATTAAGGAGCAGGTAGGGGTTAGACAGTACAGAGACAGGTCATTAAGGAGCAGGTAGGGGTTAGACAGTACAGAGACAGGTCATTAAGGAGCAGGTAGGGGTTAGACAGTACAGAGACAGGTCATTAAGGAGCAGGTAGGGGTTAGACAGTACAGAGACAGGTCATTAAGGAGCAGGTAGGGGTTGGACAGTCGTGTCAGGTGGAGCAGGTAGGGGTTAGACAGTAGTGTCAGGTGGAGCAGGTAGGGGTTAGACAGTAGTGTCAGGTCATTAAGGAGCAGGTAGGGGTTAGACAGTAGTGTCAGGTCATTAAGGAGCAGGTAGGGGTTAGACAGTACAGAGACAGGTCATTAAGGAGCAGGTAGGGGTTAGACAGTAGTGTCAGGTCATTAAGGAGCAGGTAGGGGTTAGACAGTAGTGTCAGGTGGAGCAGGTAGGGTTCAGGGGGCATCTTGCTCAAGGATGCCAACTGGTAAGAATGCGGCAATCTGGTTTTGCATCCA
Organism: Gadus chalcogrammus; assembly: GCF_026213295.1. NCBI lineage: Eukaryota > Metazoa > Chordata > Actinopteri > Gadiformes > Gadidae > Gadus > Gadus chalcogrammus. The sequence continues at coordinate 21,803,446 of NC_079416.1, forward strand.
GAACCCCGCGGGCAAAACCCTAACCCCTGCCCTATCTGGACGCATCTGGGGGTAGAAAAATACCAGATACTGGTGGAAACAGGAGAGAATGGCTTGCATCAAACATGCACGCAGATCACTACTTCCGGTGTGGGTATCAACGTGTGTGACGTGGTACGAAATGGAAAGCTGGTCTCACCCTGCTGATCCCGGCCTTCCAGGCCCCGGGCCTTCAGCTGGGAGCTGACGTACTCATCCTTCTCCTGAAGAGACAAACATGGACAAAGTTCACTTATTCAGGCATCTTTCCAAAGCTGTTCCACAATTTTACGGATTTGTGACAATAAGTTCCTTGTACAATGGTGCTCTCTGCTGGTGACGTGAGGAATTACTGGTGATTTTATAAGTATGAAGCAGCTTGACCAAGAGGGCAACATGGATTTCTATGAAGATTTAACTAAATGGTTCTCAAAATGATTTGAAAGTCACATCAGCAAATGAACAGCTAAAAAAATATTGTTTTTATTGTATTTCATCCTTTTCCATAACAACAGATTCTGACAATTTGTCAAATAACAATAACATGAGTACAGACATACAGACAATAACATGAGAACAGACATACAGACAATAACATGGAGCACAGGACTACAGACAACCTCATGAGTACTGACAATGACATGGACTACAGACACAGAGACACATCACATGAACCACGGAGCTGAGGTCGGGGTCCGGCCCAGTAGCCCGACCCCCTCACCCTACCTTGCTGAAGGCCACGTTCTGGTAGGCCCAGAACTCGTGGTTCCAGACCTCCGTCTGCTGCCTCAGCCTTCGCAGCCTCTCCTCCAGGGCCGACTCCTGGGCGGGGACGTGGTACGTGATTGGCCGGATGTTTGACAGCCTGTTGGGTGGACCAATCCAGTCATGGGTGGAGTCTGGTGCCGGTTGGAAGGCGGAGCTCTGCACGGAGGATGAAACACAGTAAGTCTATCTGAAAGAGACGCTAGGGTGCGATAAGGTACAGTACTTTACACTTAATGCAGCAGAACGTTTTCGACCCAAACAGAAAACCACGGTCAAGTCAAGTCCATTTCGTTTGTGAAGCCCCTAATCACAGTTCCAGTCTCAAGGAGCTTCCAGGTCATATATGTGTGCCCCCCCCCCCCTAACCTTAGCCCCCCAAAGGGCATGAAAAAACTCCCTTCATTATCAATGGAGAATAGAATAATTATGAACAACACATACACACAAGTTGACTAACATTTAAACTCACATTTTAGTCTGCAACAGAGTTATGTGTCAACTTATACTATTCATCATAAATTCGTCATTTCGCTGATGCTTTATTAAATGCGATGTCACTGTGGAGCAGAAGTCGTCAGGGCATCCTGCTAAACCAGGCCTACAGGTAGGCTGGACGCTGCGAACACAGTCCTTAGCTTGGTGTCCAATAACAACATGTCACCCGAGCCCTGTACACACACTAAACGTTTGTATGAGAGGTTAGAGCCAGTGTCTTGCCGTGCTACCTGAGATACTACAGCCTCTCCCTCGGACCCTGATAACAGAAGACCTACACCAGGGACCTATCTGCTCTGGCCGATAAATAGGGCAAACAACGACCATTGTAGGTACTACACACACATACACACTCTGCTGACCTAAAACTACACACACATATGCAACACACACCACATATGGTCACATCATAACTACATACACATTGTCTAGGGTCCCTTCTCAAGATTAGGACTCCAAAAGACCATCACTCGTCCGTTCTCACAGACAGATTCCTTGTCTTTCCCTTTATATAATCATTCAGCTCGGAGGACCTCTTCTACAGAACGCTTAGTTTATGATCAGTGCACAACTAACCGTAACAGACTACCCTCATATATATATATATAGACTTCTCAGAGCTAGTATTCAGATTATTGGGTCACATGATTGTCATGAGGTTAGGCTCGTCTACTGGGAAACAAACTTTAAAGGGTGATAGGTTTCGTAACGGCTGGTATGTTTTGTAACAGTTTCCAAGTTTAAACGTGATCCTTTGCGTACAGTCTTGCATACTGCTGTATTGACCGTCTACACACTATGCATGTTCATCACGTCTGAACCCGTCCTTTGAGGATAATACTTTACCGTTTACACTTTCTCAGCAGCATAAAGACATACATTTCCATACCTTTGGGGACTCCTGGCCAGCGGTGTGTTGGACCGAGGCGCAGCCACGGTTCAGGGGTGCTTCTGCATGGTTACAGGGTCGCAGGTGACCTTCGGCTCTACTGTAGGACGGACCTCGTAACAGACGTCGCACTGTTTTGGTTGCCATTTAAAATACTAATTCTAGATCCGTCGTTTAATAAGAAATGACTCAGACGGCCTCTGTTTGACCACGGCGAGGTTTGTGTTGACGTCCGCTTCCAGGCGACGCGCCGTGACGTCAAACGCTGAATATGTTGGACGACCCAAACATTCCCCTTCTGCGATTTTTGAAACAGTCCATTTACATGTTACATTTAATATATTGGCATAAATATATCTGATATTGTCATTTGATTTAATTGTTGAATTATGCTTTGAACGCTGATTTTGTAAAGTGGGCTATAAACGCAAGTATTTTAATGAGCCGTAAAGGGAAAACTCCGTGCGTGATCATGGTTCTGGAGTAAAGTAGTTAGCAACCGAAGCTAGGCTAATGTTTATCTTTAGTGAGCGCTGCGCATCGTTTGAGGACAAGACAGATGGCTGTCCGGTGGTTATGCAGGTAAGATTCGAACTAGAATACTAGATCATGTTTACTGCCTTCATGTGAGTTACTCTTCCAAAGCATTTGAGCCTTAAGAGGCGGATCTAGGTGCTGATCGGCGTCGGAACCTAGCTGCGAGGAGACGATGCTAGTCCCTCTACTCCTGTGGACGTGGAGAGAGAGAGAGAGAGAGACGTTCTCTGTGTCGCCCTCACACACGTTACCCTTTTAGTGGATGATCGGTAGTCATGGCTACACACAGTATGTTAACAGTATATATCATGTTGGTGTTTAAAGAAGCACTATATACATTGTGTAAGACAAGTGAGTAGTGTAGTCGGGATCGCGATTCAGTGGGAGGGGCGACGCGCACCGCAGTGTTCCGCACGGCGCGGCGAGGCGCACCGGAGAAGATATCAAACCCGCCCGAACCGTCTCTGTGGATCGGACCGACACACACCCGGGTCGTCTTTAGCGGATGGAAACAGACATCCTCCAACATGTGCGCGAATGTGTTTGGAGTGCTGAAAAGGTGAGGCGTGAAATGCGTTTTTTCGGGGAGGCGTTCCTGTGCGGCGGAGCGGCGGCGAGGTGCGGAGCGACTCGGCTCGTATTGTCTCCCTCCAGGATGGTGCGCAGCCGACACGGGCTTATTGTGTGTAATGACTACCTTTCCAACGGCTTAAACAAATATGTGACGCTGTGATATGCGTAAGGCTATGTTGCCTGTTGGACGAATATATTCCGCACCTACGGTCGCACAATGCGCAAAGCGTTTGCTGTCGCATTCACTTCAACTAGCGGGTTATGTTGGCGTTAAATGGAAGAAGGCTTTCGATCAGTACTGAAAATGTTCGACATGGAGGTTTCTAAGCAACCCTGGTCCGCTTTGACTGAATCACTTTAGTGTGTGTGTGTGTGTGTGTGTGTGTGTGTGTGTGTGTGTGTGTGTGTGTGTGTGTGTGTGCGTGTCACACACGCCCCCTAGTCCTCTCCCAGGGGACTAGGAATGTTCACTTGATGCATGACTTGGTTTCCCCACTTCTAGTATTACTGATTTATTAGATCATGTTCGTTCATTTTGGAGTTAGTCTAGGGCTGATTCAATTTTGGAGCTGGTCTCTAAAGACCAGAGACCAGACCTCGATGAAATGTCAGCTTGCTGCTGCAGATGTGCACTGATGGGGACATTAGAAGAACCAGGCTAATGGAGCAGACAGGGAGAGGAGAACCGAGAACGTTTCACAATGTTTCCACGCGAACCACCGGGATCTGGAACAGGTGGTTCAACCCGGTCTCTGTGTGAGGGTCTGGCTCAACCCGCTTCCGTCCAGGCTTGTCTCCCTGGTTTCCTCGGCTCCTGAGATAGCGGTCCCCGCCACCTCCCTCTTACATAACAACCCTCCAGCCAACAAGGCTTCCTAATCCTATCGGCTTCGCAAACACTCCACCGACAACAAGTGGCTGAGCGTTGGAACCGCCACTCAGATCGGCCCTAATCAGAATTGTGCGCTTTTATTTTGACACGCTGTCGTGGTGCCAGGAGGAATAGGAACCAGGATCCTTTGGTTCTGCAGTTCCTTTGTGCTCCTGCATGCCTGCAGCTAAGGACAGCCCACTCTGTTAGTGTTATAGACGCTTGTTACAAGGAGGAAAATAACATCGTTCTCGTGAATATGGACAAGGTATTGCACTCTATAGTATCACATGAGGCAACAGGGCGGGTCACACGACCCAAGGGGTAGAGATTGAATTGTATTGCATCGCTCTTTACGTCCAGCACAACGACAGGGATCTCAGTCAACAGGACAGAGGGCTTAGTGGCTAGTCAACTAGCCTGTACTGTAGACAGGCCAGAGGGCTGTGGCTAGTAGTGGCTCACTAGTGGCTCACTAGGTTGTACTGCACTAGGTTGCACTAGGTTGTCCTAGTCTGTTTTACATAGTTTTGAATGACGACTCTGTAAGGTGACCTTGGGTGTCTTGAAAGGCGCCTCTAAATTAAATGTATTATTATTATTATTATTACTGTAGACGGGACAAAGGGTTAGGGCTACTAGTGGTTCACTAGCCCGTGCTGTGTTGCTGGTAGGGGGTCAGGGCTGCTATGCCACCTCTATGGCCGGCCTCCAAGCCTCCAGAACATTCCAGCGGGGCCTGAACATTCCGGAGGGTGAGCGCGGTGTATTGTGGCGGGTCGTCGTGATGTAACGCTACACTCCCGTCTCCTGGCTGCCCGGCCGCTGGGTTCAGGTCCCGGTTGAGCGGGCAGAGCTGCTATCCTGGTAGCGACCGCTCTGCAGGTCATCGTCCTCCCCTGCCTTCTTCATTCTTCGTCCTTCATTCTTCATTCTTCTGCCTCGTTTCCATCAGGGTGACTAACAGCTGGGGAGAGAATGTCAGGGGGTCATTCTTCTGTCTTCCCTGACATGGGGGAGGGTGGGAGGGGGTTTGGGGGGTGAGGAGAGGTTTGGGAGAGTGAGGGTTTCGGGGGAGTGAGGAGAGGTACGGGGGAGGGAGGAGAGGTTTGGGGGAGTAAGGGTATAGGGGAGAGAGGAGAGGTATGGGGGAGGGAGGGGAGCTTTGGGTGAGTGAGTGAGGAAAGGTTTTGGGGGAGTGAGGAAAGGGTTTGGGGGAGTGAGGACAGGGTTTGGGGGGAGAGAGGAGAGGTTTGGGGGAGTGAGGAGAAGGTTTAGGGGTAGAGAGGAGAGGTTTTGGGGGAGTGAGGAGGGGTTTGAGTGAGTGAGGCAAGGTTTTGGGGGGCGGGGGGTGTGTGTGTCTGTGTTGTCAGCCTAGTCTGGGGGTGAAGGTCCTGCCTCTGATAGACCTCTAGCACGGGGCTGTATCTCGGTGGTCGTCCGTCTGCCAGCCGGCCTGCGCCCTGACGAGCGTCCTGGTTGTCATGTCGGTGACGCAGGGCTCTGCATGTGGGTCATCTTAATCGGTGACTGTCGGCCCGGCCGGACATCGAGGGCGGCCCCGTTCTCCGTGTCAAGTGTTGAACTCCCGCTCGGCCGGCGGTTGTCATGGCCACGTCGGCTAATCCGAACGGTCACAACAACGGGAATGACACGGAACACAGGAAGGGCACCGGCAGTCCGGAGCTAAAGGGAGGACCGACCTGCATGTTTGTAACACAGCGAACCGCACGGCCCGGGCCTCTGAGATCAGGGACAGCAGGGGGAGTACAGATCAGCTCTGCCTGGCCCGGCAGGGAGCCGTCTGCTCCGGGGGGAAGCGGGTCTGGTTCCGGCCGAAGAATGGGAAACGCATTACAACACAATGTTGAGCGATGGCTGAACCAAAAAAAACTCCATTTGTCCTGGCCCTGTGATTGCGTAACCTTTTGACAATTATTATGTTTCAGAGTGTCTTAGTTCTAAGTTTGTTTAAAAAAAGGGAGTGTTACCAGCCCACACATCAAAGCCTGCTCTATGGAAAATGTTGTACAAGATTGTGATTTGATGATTTGAGAAGAGATGGCTTGTGTGTAAACCCTCCTCACTTCATGCTGCACACACATTCACCCATTCACACACATTCACCCATTCACCCAGACACACACATTCACCCATTCACACACATTCACCCATTCACCCAGACAAACACATTCACCCATTCACCCAGACACACTCACAATGACCCATACACACACATTCACCCATTCACCCAGACACACACATTCACCCATTCACTCAGACACACATTCACCCATTCACTCAGACACACATTCACCCATTCACTCAGACACACACATTCACGCATTCACTCAGACACACACATTCACCCATTCACTCAGACACACACATTCACCCATTCACTCAGACACACACATTCACCCATTCACCCAGACACACACATTCACCCATACACTCAGACACACACATTCACCCATTCACCCAGACACACACATTTACCCATTCACTCAGACACACACATTCACCCATTCACTCAGACACACACATACACCCATTCACTCAGACGCACACATTCACGCATACACTAAGACACACTCACAATGACCCATACACACACTCACACATTCACCTATTCACTCCGACACACACATACACCCATTCACTAAGACAAACACATTCACCCATTCACTCAGACACACTCACAATCACCCAGCCACACACACATTTACCCAGACACACACACATTTACCCAGACACACACACACACAGATTCACCCATTCACCCAGACACACACACATTCACCCATGCGTGTTTGTGTCAACCAGCCCAGACACCACCCCCTCCTGGTCAGAGCAGGGAATTGAACCAGCGAGCCTTGTCTCTGGCCATGTGACGTGGGAGCAGGTGGCTGTTGATTGGCTGGCTAGTTGTGCCGAGCGTTGGCCTCCAGCCGCCGTGTCTCTGACCCTCTGTCGTCGTCCCCCCCCCCCCCCCCCCCTCCAGCCTGTTCGGGAAGCCCTTTGATGGAGGCAAGAGGATGGACCACGGCGGGTCCCAGGGCCAACCGGCCCCTCAGCCGCAGCCGCACCCCTCCCAGGGCCCCTTCCCCCAGTACTCCCAGTACCCCCAGTACGCCCAGTACCCCCAGTACCACCAGTACCACCAGTACTACCAGTACCCCCCGCCGCCGCAGCAGCAGCCGCAGCCGTACCAGCCGCAGCACCCCACCATGACGCGGCTGTACGAGGTGCAGCGCGAGGTGGCCTCGCTGGGGCCCCAGGTGTGCACCTTCAGCGGCCTGCAGGACGAGCGCGAGTACAAGCGGCTGGAGCGCGAGCTGGCGCGCCTGCAGACGGACGTGGACGGGCTGGACACGGAGGGCCGCGGCGAGCTGCAGGCGGCGCGCAAGCGGGCGGCGCAGGAGCTGGAGGGCCTCCTGCGCTACCTGGAGGAGAACGCCCGCCACCCGTCCCGCCTGGCCATCGAGGAGCTGAGCCGGGAGGCGCGGCGGCTGGTGGACGAGGGCGTGGTGGCGCCGCAGCGGGCGGGCGGCGCGCCCGAGATCGGCGACGAGCTGGTGGACGCGCTGCAGGCGGTGGTGCTGCGGCTGACGCAGGTGAAGACGGAGGGGCGCGTGCCGCTGCGCAAGGCGCGCTACCGCGCCCTGACGCGGCTGTGCGCCGTGCAGGCGGTGGTGGAGGGGCGCACGCGGCAGCAGACGCTGTCGCTGCCGCTGTCGGGCGACACGCACGCCTCGGTGCACCGCGTGAACCAGGCCATGGTGGAGGTGAGCGTGGCCCGCAGCCAGCTGGTGGCGCTGCTGATGGGGCTGAGCGGGCGCGACAGCTGCGCCCACCTCTCCCGCGTGCTGACGGAGCTGCTGGTGGAGCTGGACGCCCTGGACGTGTCGGGCAACGCGGCCGTGAGGAACTACCGCAAGCAGGTGGTGGAGGAGATCAACGGGCTGCTGAAGCACCTGGACCTGGAGGTGGAGGGCGACGACACGCGCAGGTGCGGACGGACGGACGCAGGGGACACGCACACACACATGGAAGACACACAAACACACACACACACACACACACATGGGAGACACACAAACACACACACACACACATGGGAGACAGTTACACATAGAAACACACATGGGAGACACACTCACACAAACACACACCCATGGGATATACACACACACGCATACAGGAAACACACACACACAGGAGACACACACACACACACACACACACACACACACACACACACACACACACACACACACACACACACACACACACACACACACACACACACACACACACACACACACACACACACACACACACACACACTCGTCATTCACAACTGACTAGTGAGTCGATGTGGTGGCCTGCTGGGTTTAGCCAGTGCAGTGATGTTAATGTGTGCGTGTGTGTGTGTGTGCGCGTTGGTTGTTGTTCTCCAGGTACGACCTGGCGCAGAACGACTCCATCCGGGAGATCGAGGCGGTGCGCGGCCACGTGTCCCACCTGCGGGGCGAGGTGCTGCGCTACGCCGGCTCCCGGGACGAGATCTGGCCCAAGGCGGAGCTGCAGAGCCTGCTCACGCACCTGGACCAGGTGGACACGGCGAAGAACCCCTGCATCCGCGAGGCTCGCCGCCGCGCGGTGCTGGAGGTACAGGCGCTGGTCACCTTCCTGGACCTCCGCGAGGCCCTGGCGCGCCGGCAGACGGGCCCCGGGGAGCCGCCCGCGCACCGGGCCGTGTGGCTGGTGCTGGGCAGCCTGTCGGAGCTCCAGGCACAGGTGCTGGGCTTCGGGGGCAAGCGCGCCGACAAGAGCTACATCCTGCTGGAGGAGCTGCTCACCAAGCAGCTGCTGGCCCTGGACGCCGTGGACCCCCAGGGGGACGAGAGCACCAAGGCCGCCCGCAAGCAGGCCGTCAAGTTCGCCCAGAACATTCTGGGCTACCTGGACCTGAAGACGGACGAGTGGGAGTACTGAGCGTCCCCCCCCGGGCGTCTCCAGGGCAGGGGGAAGCTCGGAGCAGGAAAAACGGGAACGCTTTGTAAATAAACGGCTCCGTCCGGCGGTCCGCCGTGTGTAAATACGGACTCCGACTCCCAGAATACACAGGGGCGGCGTGTTGTGTTCCCTTGTTGTCGGTGTCGCCGTGGCGAGAAGCCACGGGCAAGAACAACACATTTTGTGAGATACACGTTTGGAGAAGAAAAAAAAAAAACGTATTCCAGTGACACTTTTGCCTCCTTGAAGGTTTACAGAGTTTTTTCTAAAGAATATCTTGTATGTGGTCGTATGCAAGTTGTCCCGTTATGTGTCCTCGTGTTTGTCGTCTATTCGCCGGCTGCAAAAGCGCTAAAAAAAAAACACATCCGTCTATGTCGCTGCAGGCGTCAGCGAGCCGCACGACCGCGCCCGCGTTAACCCTCGCTCGCGACCCTCTACTGCGGTCCGACGGTAACTCACACAGAGAACCCCCGCGCGCTGAACGGCGAGGGGGGGCGGCGGTGACGGCGGGATCAGTGATGGAGCGCTATATAGGTTTGGACGCCGGTGGACGTGGCGGCCACGAAACGTGCACCTTGACCCGCTCTAAAACCAAAAGATTGGTTCTATTTAAAGTGTGATACCAAGGGTGCCGGCGTACGCACAACTTGGCAAGTAAGTCGACCTCAGACTGATTCCACCTCCGGAGGCGGCTCCACAAACACAGAGGCGCTGCCAGGACTGACACTGCGGGGGGCCACGCTGCGCTACGCTCACACTTGGACGGCCCCGGGGTGTTCATTCGGAAGCAGGATATTAAAAGCGCCCCTATTTAGAGATCAGCCCATTAGAGACACACTCCCGTCACAATGGGGAGTGTCTACCCATATGTATGATGGGTAGTTCGGCCTACCAGTTAGTGCAGTGCAGCAGGTAGGCTGGCAGTTTATCAGTAGACCAGAGACTACCAGTTGGCACAGTCCACTGGTTACTGGTAGGTTAGTCCACTGGTTATTGGTAGGTTAACACTAGACCAGAGACTGCCAGTTGGTACAGTCCACTGGTAGGTTATCAGTAGACCAGAGACTACCAGTTGGTACAATCCACTGGTTACTGGTAGGTTAGTCAACTGGTTATTGGTAGGTTATCAGTAGACCAGAGACTACCATTTGCTACAGTCAAGCTGGTTACTGGTAGGTTATCAGTAGATCAGAGACTACCAGTTGCTACAGTCAAGCTGGTTACTGGTAGGTTATCAGTACACCAGAGACTACCAGTTGGTACAGTCCAGCTGGTTACTGGTAGGTTATCAGTAGACCAGAGACTACCAGTTGGTACAGTCCAGCTGGTTACTGGTAGGTTATCGGTAGACCAGAGACTACCAGTTGCTACAGTCCAGCTGGTTACTGGTAGGTTATCAGTAGACCAGAGACTACCAGTTGGTACAGTCCACTTGGTTACTGGTAGGTTATCAGTAGACCAGAGACTACCAATGGGTGCAGTCCACTGGCTAGGCGAGTCTATCTAAACTAGGCTCCATGAGAGTCGACGCACGCTTGGATCTGTTACATTCGAGGCCAAAGTCTTTAAAGACCCTAATTACAGCGAGAGCAGTTGGTGTTTTTACAGCACTGACCTGACGCTAGGTCACTCTACCAGCATGCTAGCATGATTAGCTGGTGTGTGTGTGTGTGTGTGTGTGTGTGTGTGTGTGTGTGTGTGTGTGTGTGTGTGTGTGTGTGTGTGTGTGTGTGGCTTGAGATACCAGCGCTGGCCTCCCGGTTATTCTGTCACCGAGCAACCCTCAAACCTGATTAAAGAAACCCCACCACCCCACCTGGTGTGGTGTTCAAAGTGCCCCCGACAGTGGCACCCCAAGTGGGAGTGTAGATCACCATACCACCTGTGTATCCACTGGTGGGTTTATCCATCAGTCATACTGGCTGGACACGCCCCCTTGTGAGGTCACTAATGGGCGGGTTTTGAAATGGCTTGTAATGGCTGATCAACGTCACACGCACTCGAACAGCAAAACACCATTTCCTCTTCCTTCAGTCGTGACTGTGTGCACTGGCCTGTCGTCGGACTAGGGCGGGGTCCAGACAGAAAGCTCCTCAAGGGGGGGGGGGGGGGGGGGGGTGACTGACCGACCAGCGCTAGGGGGAGAGGGAGGTGTGGGGAGTAAGGTCAGGAGGACCTGGACTGGTATGACGGCTGAAAGCAACACAGGACCTGACAGTTCGGTGGATAGCCCTAGCTGAACATATTTAGCAGGCTGGCTGGTAGTTGCTAGCTGACCGTTGCTAGGTACAGTTGCTGGCTAGCCGGTAGTTGCTAGCTGACCTGAGCTGGCGACCGTTGCTAGGTGTGATTGCTGGCTAGCTGGCAGTAGCTAGCTTCCAGGCGCCAGCAGTGATGTGATTACAGTTGACAGCGTTGGAGTCTCCGCTGGACTGCGGAGGAGGGAGGAGGAGTATAGAATCTCTGTGCCTTTATTTATAACCTCCCCTTTTGTCTGTTCAACAAAGCCTCCACAACCACGCTTTCAATGTCTTAATGCACAAAACGTAGGAGAATAGGACTGAATGTTGGTAGTTAATATATGTATCCCCAATAAATAAATTTGCACTAGTCACTAAGGTTGTTTTTTTTATAATTAGAAAATGTTTGACCAGTAGGTTTAAAATCCCTTCTTCCAAGATCTACCGTTCCATGTTTTCCAAATCGTGCTTAAACTTAATTCAACCAATCAAGTACTTGCCGATGGTTTCCTATGTCAAAGTCCCGGAACAGGACTGGATTATTGCGTGGATTAGAGTCAGTGGGTCCGGTAAAACCAGGATGGAAAAATGAGCTAGCCAATCAGAGCGGTTTTACAAGTCATGACTAAGCAAGGCATGGGGAACTTCCTGATCCAAAGTTAAAGTCCGCTCCAGGGTTTATATATAAGGACGGTGGGCTGGGTGAAGGGTCATCCTACTCTAGGAGGCCTACAGGTTAGGCTGAAGGTGTTGGGGATCGAACCCAGTACCGTTTGGCTGAGGCATGACGTCATATATCAACATCCAATGGCTCCAGAGCAGAAAACCTGGACTGACCTTCTGAACTGGCACAGTCCGTCACCAATCTAAGAAATCCAACCTGAAATTAGAAGCACCCGTCCAACCCAGGGGAGGGGCCTAACTGGATGAAGGGAGGGGCCTAGTTGAGGGGGAGGGGCTATCTGGGGAGCAGGTCACATGATGAGATATAGACATTCAGACCAACCCGGTGTAGGAAACATAATATGTAAATCTTCTATTCCGTCCCAAAGACATCAGTATTTATCTCGTTAGTGCTGCTGTAGGAGAAGGTGAGACTAGGTGTGTGTGTCACGCGACGTGTTGTTAAGGTGTGTGTGCTCGCGCGATGGTTGTTTCGTCCTAGTTGCCCTGCGGCCGCCTTGGTTCTATTCGCCCGCTCTAATTGTGTCGAGTTCCCCGTCGAGCAGAACCAGGACTGCCGCAAGGTGAATAAGGCAAATTGGTAATAAAGTACAGACTTTGAGCGCTTATGCTACGCAGTGGATATATTTTACAATAATTTAATCACATCAAGTTTTGAATTATGCATAATCGGATCACGTGTGTTCTATGGATTGTTTTTAAAAAGCAAAATGCAACCAGATTAATAACTTTAACGCCCCGCAGCAGTGTTCTCTCCTGGAGCTAATTAAATATGATGCAAGTTTAATTTAGCTTATTTTAATAATTGATACTGATCAAAGAAATTTAATTCTGCACACCCCGGCCTGCCTTTGAACGAACTAGACGCTTGCAGAAGAGTTGGTCTCCCCTTGAATGTAGTTTTTGCAGAATGTCATGTTTATGTATTTCCAACGACCAGATTAAAATTAATTTAAGCACATCTTTCTTTAAAGCTAGTCTAACAGAGCCGTCTCTCCTGGCCGCCTTCTGTCTGTACATCAACGTGTTGTGTGATTGACAAAGTCTCGCCTTTCCAAACGGAAAGATGTTTCGCCTTGTTGGAGAAGCAGAGGCCATACCGCCTGATCAGTAATAAAGACCTGTGTCTACACCGCTGTTGGTCTCTCTATCTCTCTCTCTCTCCATCTCTCTCTAAAGCTCTCTCCATCTCTCCCTATCTCTAAACCTCTCTATCTCCATATCTCTCTCCATCTCTCTATCTCTAAAGCTCTCTCCCTATCTCTAAACCTCACTCTCTCCATTTCACCCTATCTCTATAGCTCTCTCTTCATCTCTATCTCTTCATCTCATTCAGTGAAATCCAACGCACTTGAATCATCTTACATCTAAAAAGCCAACCTACATAGCAATTCTAAATCTTCACAATCAAGATTGAGATAAGAACTGTGTCTGTCTAGGATTATGTCCCTCTCTGGAGACCTGCACAGTATGTTAGTGGTGAGGAATACATCCAAGCATTTCGCGAGGGCATCACGTCTATATTAAAACAGATTAGCCAGAACATGACCTCCCCAGGGCTATAGATGTTAAATTAACTTTTATCCTCCTGGGTCATCTGCTATATCATTCGGAGGAGATCATGGTGTGTTGGGATGTTAAACAACAGATACATAATTCAACACCACACACAACTATGGCTACCAAACAGTGGCGAAGCTAGACCTTTTTTGCCCCAAAACTTGCCCCACCCTATCGTTTCATCCTCAAATCTAATATTCTACCTTTTTTTTTTACACAAGCAATGAGAGGATGGATGCTGTACACTAATGAACAGGCTCAAATGGGCTAATGAAATCGAGCACAACCTTCCTGCAGAATCTCTAACCTCTGATTGGTGGGTGGGTGTCTCCTGTTTGACAGAAACAAAAATGCAACACGAGCGCACCTAACATAGTTTCTACTGTTTTGTCTGTCAAAGAGGCGAGCTAGTCTTTATCAGAAAATCCACGATTTCCAGCTGTGTTATAACATGACCTGGTAATAATAATAATCATTTTATAACCTTGACATAATCTGTCAGATGTCTATTAAATGACAGTTGACCACAAGGCGATTCTATCTATGCCTCTTCTTGAATTGCTTCATGTTTTAGTCGGCAGAGGCTTGTAATGCTACGTAGCATGATAAGCATGATAAGGTGCAAGGAGCAGAAAAAGTTGAAAAAAGAAATTTCATCAGCTGAGGGCGTATTCATTGCCATAACTACGTGAGCTAATCATCAGCTAATCAAGTACCACATGTTCTAATTCTATGAGACTCATGGAAACGCCCTCAGCTGCTTAAAGGTGTCAGGCGGCAGCGGCAGACGGGACTTAGTGTCTGATTTATTTATTTTAATGAGTTACTTATTTTATTTTATTTTAAATAAACATAATACCAAGGGGTCTGAAGTTTTATAAGAATTTTGATCTTATAAAGTCATGACAGAGGGATTGGTGTCTTTATTGATGGTTGAAAGATGAACACATATTATTATTTTTTAAGTGACGAATCTTTACTAAAAATATATTTAATTAATTGCAAACCCCAGTGAATCATTTGCTCTCGTTTCTCTGTGTTGAGATTCACACAGACTTAGCAGTCTTGTTTCAATGTTACAAATTGAGTTAATAAACTGAAGTTAGAAATTGTTTAAAGTTGTTGCAGATGTTATCTCCGCAAATTGTATTGGTCTAAATAAATAAATATTAGCAGGTTCTCAATAGTAGGCTATTTCAATTCAGGGAGGGCGTGAAACAATGTCTGTCTCCTAGGGTGGGAATGACTATTGAAATAATAATTAAAGAATGAAATAATTGAGAATCACTGGTCTAGAACATGTTGTACTAGTTGATTAGCTCACGTTGTTATGGCAATGAAAACGCACTCAGCTGATGAAATAATGCCAGCAGTTTTTTTTTAACAGAAAATTAGCATCCTTGTTTTTTTGCATTAGAAAAACAAGATTTTTTGGCATCAGAAGTTTTATAAAAATGTACAGGAATTTTTATATACTTCATATACCCCTGTGGCTTCCTGGGGTTGAGCCCCCCCAAAAGTCAGAAACTAGAGTCGCCCCTGCTACCAAATATGGAACATAGTGATTCCAATATATAAAAAAAACTTCTTAAATAGCCAAATTACCGTAAAGTATTCTTCAACGTACAAAAGAGAAATATTTCTACCATTTAATTCCATAAATTGCCATTCAATTTGAGAAATGAAATACAACCCAATGACCACCAGATAGCCTCAGAGTATTGAGTGGTGTCATACACATGGCCACTAGATGTCCCCAGCATAGTAATAGGTGTCATACGCCACGGCGGCCACCGGGTGGCGCCAGACGCCAAGCGGACAGTGCGTCTCGTTCCAGCAGCACGTCTCAGCGTTTGGACTGAGTTTCTTCAGATTGGACTCAGAGGACCGCACCCATGGGCGCTCATGGCGTCCTTTAGTCCCCTTAGTGTGATTGCACAACCCGTCACATGTAGGTGACGATGATTAAAAACATTGCCCAAGAGATGTACCGGCGTCCGGCCTATCGTCGCTGAGATCGTTGACCACGAGAGAGGTCTATCGTGATATATACCCGATGTTTAAATCCCACTTCCGTATGCATATCTGAGTGACAGTTCATGCAGTACATTGTGGAAAGGGGAATTTCCGGATCCTCTGGGATTAATGCAGGAATCTTAATCTGACTGTAAATATGTTCGGGAAACTGGTCCGCCACAGCTGCTGAACTGTGTCGTCACTTACAAACCGCTGTACTTTTCCAGCCGGTCGAAGAAGACCAGCAGATGTAACACATCATCTGGGCAATAAAGTTCAGCGTCCATTTAACCCCTCCAGAGCCGCTTAGACTACCAACACACACACACACACACACACACACACACACACACACACACACACACACACACACACACACACACACACACACACACACACACACACACACACACACACACACACACACACACACACACACACACACACACTTTGGTATGACACTTGGAATGTTACACAATTCGCCTCCTGCAGCAAACCACAGGACATGGAGTTAAATACTGCTGTTTTACCCTGCCCCCCCTCCCTACATCTCCCTCCCTCTCTCCCCATCACTCTCTCCCACTCTCCATCTTCTCCAGCCGTCTCTCTCCCCCCTCCCTCCCTCGTCCCCTCCCTCCCTCGCTCTAAGTGTTTGGAGAGCGAGAGATTATTTTCATAAGCCTACAGCATGGACCGGTCACAGCAGGCATTCGGCCCTGCGTTAGAGCAGAGAGACAGATCCGATGTTCTGTCCACATCTGCTCTCAGATCCGACCCGCCAGCCCAGCAAGGTGTTTCACACACATGAGGGAAATATTGATCTAACGGGGGCCATACTTATGCAAACAAATAACTTCATAAAGCCTCAAGTTTCCGAGTGAACTAGGAATGATCGAGAATAAAAGAGAAGAAATAATAATACTAATTCTATGTGATACACAGTGTTCTAACTGTCTATAACTGATGTCTCAAAGTGCCCGTGAGGTTCTGTGTTCTGATCCCGACATCGAGGGAAGACCTGCTTAGAGAACAGCTCAGCTCATGGACTCAGGGTGGAAAGTGTGCGCGTAAACCATGAAATCCCGGCTGTGCGCGTTCTGCACAGGGTTGCCAGATTGGGCGGGAAATTTGACGCAATCTGGCAACCCCGGTTCTGCAGCGTAAGATTCCGGTGAGGTTGTGGTCATCACTCTTCCCCCTTCACATGGCCGGTGTGCACTCACCGCAGAGAGGCTGCGCTAAACGACAAAAACACAACAGCAACAGGCAGCTAACTATAAGACACTATTGGAGCTGTTGATGCCATTGAGCATCTAGCTCCATATTTCATGTTTAAAAAGGTAATTCGGATCAGCTATCCCACTGAGGGAGACATAGAGAAGATTAATAAACGATTTAGTATCTGTGATCATGGTAGTCGGACCCAAGATGGCTCTCAACTTCTACGGCGTTAACTCTGTTAATCTGACACAGACTCCATCGCATTGTTCCTGAGATCAAGTGCCCGTGGAGAACATTACAATTGTCTTCACTATGAAGGAGGCATGAGTTATGATGATAAACCCACTCAGAAAACTCCAAAGTCGTATTTGGGTCGGGCTCCGCATTCCTTAAAGCACACAACAATCACCGGCTGACCCCATCCCGTAACCGAGGTCCCATTACCGCGTTCCCGTTACTAGGTCGGTCCTCCTCTAATTGTCTGGGTTCTCCCTAGGGCCTGGAAGTCCGCCATTACAGCCCTATCTTCAGATCATGTGATCCTGCAGACGTGAGGGACTGCAGGTCCGTAATAACTCTGCCTGTGGTGTCTTCAGACGTTGAGGAGCGCATCGCAGAACAACTCATGTCCACCTGAACAGAAGCCTGTACTGCCAGTATCACCAGTACCAGCAACACCAGTACAACCAACACCAGTATGACCTGTACCAGACTGCAGCCGACGCAGTCCGCATCCATCCCACTGTTCACACTGATTCTTCCTGGAGAACGGGAAATCCAAGATAGTCCAAGGGGACCTTTGGTAAGGACGGTCTTCCTGACCTCGCCTTTCCAAACGGAAAGATGTTTCACCTTGTTGGAGAAGCAGAGGCCATACCGCCTGATCAGTAATATACACACACACCTCTCTCTCTCTCTCTCTCTCTCTCTCTCTCTCTCTCTCTCTCTCTCTCTCTCTCTCTCTCTCTCCTCTCTCTCTCTCTCTCTCTCTCTCTCTCTCTCTCTCTCTCTCTCTCTCTCTCCTCTCTCTCTCTCTCTCCTCTCTCTCTCTCTCTCTCTCTCTCTCTCTCTCTCTCTCAGAGAGAGAGAGATGGAGATAGCGATAGTTTTAAACACCCGAGTTGGTCGCGGAGAGACTTCGCTCGCTCGGAGAGAGGAAGTGACAACCAGACCGTCAGTCACATCTGTCACCACTTCCTGATCTAGAACTCTGCGCTGCGTTCCTATTGGTTCCTATTGTTGGACACTATTTCAATTAGTTGCTGCTCTATCACTCATTCTGAGCACAAGATAGACTGCCACCATCCCATAATACACACACACACAACACACACACACACACACACACTAACACAAAGATACTGTACTGTACAATAAGGTGTGTATGTGTGTACGTGTGCGGCTGCATGTCACTCATTTTATTGTTCCATCCTATAATAACTTTTATGAGCTTCCTTGTTGGCAGGTCAAACCACGTCACGGAGAGTAACCATGGTAACATTAGCTGGTTACGTGTGTAGCTAGCCTCCTAGCCTCCTAGGAATTCCTCTGCAGTCTCTTTATGCATTCATAGGAACCAGGAGGGAACTCTAAACTGACCTGGTTTACCTGCCGCTGCCCCGCCCACCTGGCCCGCCCACTTACCTGGACCAACACACCTGACCCAACACACCTGGACCAACACACCTGACCTGACCCAACACACCTGGACCAACACACCTGACCCAACACACCTGGACCAACACACCTGGATCAACACACCTGACCTGACCCAACACACCTGGACCAACACACCTGACCTGAACTAACACACCTGACCTGAACTAACACACCTGGACCAAGGTGAAACTCCTCTGATTCTGAACACATCATACGAGTTGTTCTCAGCCTCAATCGTCTCTTTAAATAAACCGCAGTCGCCGAATGACTTAATGACCAACAAATATATGCTATAAACCATAATGCTGTGAGGCTACATTCTAACCAACCCCACATTGCAACAGGATCGTAAGAAGAGGATTGGAGCCAATTTCAACAGGACCTCATGCTCACTGCAGCCAATCACGGGACCAGGCTGCAGACTGACTGTGATAACCCTCGGCCACGCCCCCTTTCATATCTCACTCCTGGCTGCCCTTGAGAGAACCCCCTGCGGTGTGCTCACATCCCCCCCCCCCCTCTGCCAGACGATAAGCGAGCAGGGGTCACGACCCAGGAAGGTGTACGTGCAGAGCTCCGAGCTCCGAGCCCTGCAGCTCGCTGAGCCCTCGGTAGAGAAGAGGAAGTGTGCCGGTCTGAGTCATCCGACTTTCGGCCGCACACTCGACGAGCCCTCTGGTCGGGGGAGACCGCGCCGCTCTGTCTTCGGAACGCATGCAACACCGATGATGTCACTTCCTGTCTGCTGCAGAGCGGAGTGAGGCAAAGCAGAAGTAACATTTTGGCAGACAAACAGGACTACTCTATCTATAGCTAAAATGATAGCTATATACACTATAACTGCGCGGGACCAGTTATATACTGGTCCAATCCTCGTCTCACCGTATACTGTTATGTAAAGCTACAACTTTTAACAAAAACGACACAATCTCACTTTTACTGCTATCTACCAACACAGACACCTGGACAGGATGCCTGGTTAGCATGCACTGGGCTGACATCGCAGGGCTGGTGGTACTGGTGATACTGGGTTGGTGGTACTGGTGATACTGGTGTTGGTTGTACTGGTCGTACTGGTGTTGGTGGTACTGGTGACACTGTTGTTGGTGGTACTGGTGACACTGTTGTTGGTGGTACTGGTGATACTGGTGTTGGTGATACTGGTGCTGAGTGACATTCAGCGCTCCAGATAAGCAGGCGTTCTGACGTCTGGAGACACACAATGAGCTGCTGTGACCCTGACGGGCACACACACATACACACACACACACACACACACACAAACACACACATACTTTGATAACAAACAAAATGATAACACACACACACACAAACTAGTATACACACACATACACAAACACAAATCCCATTAGCATACACACACACACATTGATAACAAACACAATGATAACACACACACACACACACACTAGCATACACACACACTATCATACACACACAGCCTTTAATTACGGAACCTTTTCACAATCTACAGACTGCGAGATACATTCTGACACACAAGTGTGATAAACAGATAAAAGCGTCACAATGCTGACCCAACTCTACTTCTGGACAATGCGACGCTCTCCCACCGGGGGGGGGGGGGGCAGACGGCAGACGGCAGAGTTGGCTATGCAAGGCGACAGCCAGCTCGTTAGGAGGAATGAGGGGGCGGCGTCTTGCTCAAGGACACCCCGACACTCACGCAGCTAGGAGGAGCCGGGGATCAAACTAGCGTCCTTTCGGTTAACCAGCAAACCCGCTCTACCTCCTGAGCCACATGCCGCCGAAATCCTTCCTAATCTACCGTTTTCTAATGACCTCTACCTCTGGTTCATGCTGCTGTTACACACCTGCCCATCAGAACCTACCGGCCCTCACAACCTCCAGCGACGGAGGCGGGGCCGACCTGATCCACGGGCCGCTAGGCACCGTGTTCTGCGTCCTCTCGGAGGTCGTCCGGTCACGTTATCGACGGATAAGGACTGGAGGAACCTTCTGGAACAAGCCCGGCCTCCTCATTGGTCCAGAGCCTGACCCGGCAAACACAGTTTACTGTTTACTGTTAAAAGGGGCGTGGCCACCGCCGACTGGGATAACCCCCGGCCCCGCCCCCTTTCATATCTCACTCCAGGCCAACCAACCGGCCTCCTAATTGGTCCAGGGCCTGACCCGACCACGCAGCCAGACTGTTTACAGTTAATGGGCGTGGCTGCTGCTGCCCCGGTGGTGAGCTGTCGCTACTACAGCACGGAGGCCCCACCCAGTCGATTATGTCAGCGGTTTTAGCGACCAAACAGCCTTACCCTCCCTCCCTCCCTCCTCTCTGCCTCCCCCTCCCTCTCTGCCTCCCCCTCTCTCTGCCTCTCCCTCCCTCCCCCTCTCTCTACCCCTCCCTCCCTCCCCCTCTCCCCATTCACCTCTTCAATGCGCTGTGTCCATAATATGTGGCGATATGACTCAATATTTGTACGAATATTTCACAATAAAAGCGTAGAAGTGGAGAGAGTGGAGATAACGGGGTGGGGTGTGTGGTACAGTATGTTGACCTTGGGTGGTTGACCAATCAGGACCAAGCCTTCAGGATGAACTCTTTGACCCCTCAGACATGTAGTAAGCAGTGAACTAGATACTATATAAATATATTTTATACTGCATATGAGACCATATAAAAGGCCTTTGATGTTTTGAGCCGGGGTTCCCAACGCTGAGGTGGAGCTAATCCCGTTGACAACGTAATCACGTGCACAGTGTAATCCCGTCCACAGCGTGATCACGTGCCCTGTGTTATGTGCACGTTGGCCGGTGTGCGTGTCAGGTCGCTGCCCGTCCAGGTGTGGTGGGAAATGTTTCTCCGACAGATCGGGGCTCAGAGAGCAGAAGACAAGCTGATTAGCAGCAGGATTAGCCCCAGCTCAGGCTATTCCTGGCCCCCAGCGAGCCAGCTTAGACCCTCTGGAGCTGGGCTGAGGGAGGGCCAGGCCAGCCTGTAGCTCCTAGCTCCCCCGGCTCTTTAGCCCTGACCTAGGAGACCCCCACGGGCTGGTCCTGATGACGGTTTACCATCTAGTCATTCAGTAGACGCTGCGGGTAGGGGTTAGACAGTACAGACAGGTCATTAACTGGAGCAGGTAGGGGTTAGACGGTACAGAGACAGGTCATTAAGGAGCAGGTAGGGGTTAAACAGTACAGACAGGTCATTAACTGGAGCAGGTAGGGGTTAGACGGTACAGAGACAGGTCATTAAGGAGCAGGTAGGGGTTAGACAGTACAGACAGGTCAATAAGGAGCGGGTAGGGGTTAGACAGTACAGACAGGTCATTAAGGAGCAGGTAGGGGTTAGACAGTACAGAGACAGGTCATTAAGGAGCAGGTAGGGGTTAGACAGTACAGAGACAGGTCATTAAGGAGCAGGTAGGGGTTAGACAGTACAGAGACAGGTCATTAAGGAGCAGGTAGGGGTTAGACAGTACAGACAGGTCATTAAGGAGCAGGTAGGGGTTAGACAGTACAGAGACAGGTCATTAAGGAGCAGGTAGGGGTTAGACAGTACAGACGTGTCATTAAGGAGCAGGTAGGGGTCAGACAGTACAGAGACAGGTCATTAAGGAGCAGGTAGGGGTCAGACAGTACAGACACAGGTCATTAAGGAGCAGGTAGGGGTCAGACAGTACACAGGTCAATGAGGAGCAGGTAGGGATTGGACAGTACAGACGGGTCATTAAGGAGCAGGTAGGGGTTAGACAGTACAGAGACAGGTCATTAAGGAGCAGGTAGGGGTTAGACAGTACAGAGACAGGTCATTAAGGAGCAGGTAGGGGTTAGACAGTACAGAGACAGGTCAATAAGGAGCAGGTAGGGGTTAGACAGTACAGAGACAGGTCATTAAGGAGCAGGTATGGGTTAGACAGTACAAAGACAGGTCATTAAGGAGCAGGTAGGGGTCAGACAGTACACAGGTCAATGAGGAGCAG
This sequence comes from Gadus chalcogrammus, assembly GCF_026213295.1. Lineage (NCBI taxonomy): Eukaryota > Metazoa > Chordata > Actinopteri > Gadiformes > Gadidae > Gadus > Gadus chalcogrammus. The sequence continues at coordinate 21,825,976 of NC_079416.1, forward strand.
GTAGGGATTGGACAGTACAGACGGGTCATTAAGGAGCAGGTAGGGGTTAGACAGTACAGAGACAGGTCATTAAGGAGCAGGTAGGAGTTAGACAGTACAGAGACAGGTCATTAAGGAGCAGGTAGGGGTTAGACAGTACAGAGACAGGTCATTAAGGAGCAGGTAGGGGTTAGACAGTACAGAGACAGGTCATTAAGGAGCAGGCAGGGGATAGAGAGTTAAGACAGGGAGGGAGGCTGTCATACCTTTGCTGCTCTGACCGAGAAAATCCCTGACCTATCTCTGGTCCTCGAACAGCCCATAATAATCCAGGGATAATCAGGCCTGAAATACGCCCAAGACGCCATAAATACTGCAAACCAATGAGTGAAGAACCAAACGCAACCGTCACACAACAGACATGCATGACCCAGACTCACAACCCACCACACAACATACTCACAACGCACCACACACAGCAACAACAGACTCACAACGCACCACACACAGCAACAACTGACGCACAACACACCATACACAGCAATAACAGACGCACAACGTACCATACAGAGCAACAACAGACTCACAAACACTCAGAAGAACGTACCACACAACACACTCAAAACGTACCAGACAGAACTTGCAACACAACACACTCAGGACTTACCACACACAGACGTGCATGACCCAGAACACCAGACTTCATATATATAAAGGTTCATGGTAGAAACATGAACAAGCTTTCTTCGCAAAACGCGTACATTTCATAATACATATTGTATCGTTACAAAATATTTACACATCTATTAGACGTGTATATGGTGATTTAGGATTCAAGGTCAGTAACAGGATGTGCTTGACAGAACTTCCTGTGTGACACAGGAATGATCATCCTCAAGAAACGCACCACTTCCCCTTTCACAATGCCGACTTCCTCCCATCCTTTATCCCCGTTATGAAATGTAGCGACGGTGCCAACGTTGGGGAAGGCCAGGGGACAGGAGGAGGGCGCTAAGGACAGAAAAGGAGAGGAGAGGAGAGGACCTGAGGGAAGGGGGAGGGAGGATCTTCGTCTGCGAGCTGCGATGCTTTATGCCTTGTTTGGTTGGAGGTGTCAGCGGAGATGAGCCTTACCCGGTCTCAGCGGGCCAGGGCCGGTCTCACCGGACCAGGGCCGGTCTCAGCGGGCCAGCGCCGGTCTCAGCGGACCAGGGCCGGTCTCAGCGGACCAGGGCCGGTCTCAGCGGACCAGGGCCGGTCTCAGCGGACCAGGGCCGGTCTCAGCGGGCCAGGGCCGGTCTCAGCGGACCAGCGCAGGTCTCAGCGGACCAGCGCCGGTCTCAGCGGACCAGCGCCGGTCTCAGCGGACCAGCGCCGGTCTCAGCGGACACAGCCGGTCTCAGTGTTTGCCGTTGTTTGGTTTACAACTGTTAACCGGAACCTTCTGCTTCTCCAACTGTAATCCAGCAGTGTTTCCTTGCTCACTGCTAGTCCTATACAATATCGAAAGCAACATTTGTTTTTCCCTTTGTAGATTAACGCCGTTGTCAAGTTAAGTATATATTTCAAACCGGTTACATTTAGCTTCTCATTTGATTACATAATATTCTGCAGATAGAGGAAGTTTGGAGCCGTTTGGAAAGATGCAAGGTCTAGCCAATGAGAGGCTCCGGAACTGGGTTGCAGATGGACATCAGCCAATCTGATTCCAGAATTGCCTCCGTGCTTCAACACTTACCTTGACACGTTGTTTGACATCAGGACAAGACAACCGAACACTTTTTCCACACTTTAATACATTTCCCCCCATGTACAAATCACTTCAACCTCTTATAAAATTAGTCTAGTCTTAAGAAATTATTATAAAAAGCAAACCAAAATGTATCAGCCAGAAGATTCTTGAACTTATTATAATAAAACAACTGACTTGATTCAAGCAACACAGCAGAGTGAGGGGAATCTACTCCTCAAGTGTAAAACAACGTAAATCAAAAGGGCTTTTCTTTGCAAACACATGGCTGACGTTACTCTTCAAAATAAGGGCGTCTGGGAAGCTTCCTCAGACGGGACATTTAGAGGGAACAGAAACTCAGCAGCACACTTTGGTGAAGTTTAGGTGCTGCTTCGTTTGTGGTAAAGTTGAGTTAAGGGTTCGTTGTGGCAAGGTTTAGGTAAAGGGTATTAACGTGAGCCCTTATTCACCTAGTGGCCACGTTCAGAACAAAGATGGAGCCAAGATGGCCGCCGGATGGTTAAGGCCCATGAACAGAAGAATTGATTTGAGCAATCTCGACCACTCAAAGACCATCATTGACATTCGATCTTTGTGGTTTCTGGGCAACCATTAAGCTCTTAAGGCAATGCACCATGGGTAACGTTTGATGTATTTTTAGCTGAGGAAACCAGGAAGGTATCGGCTCCTCCCGGTTCAAAATGTCGCCAGAGACGGACCGTCCCGAGCTCGGCCTCGTCCCCATGACGACGGACCGTCCCGAGCTCGGCCTCGTCCCCGTGACGACGGACCGTCCCGAGCTCGACCTCGTCCCCGTGACGACGACCCGCCGGGGGGAAAACGTTACGGCGGTCCGCTACCCACGATGCACCCCGTGGCTCCGTCAGGTGCGGGGCTTGGTGGCGAAGGTGAGGTAGCCCGTGTGGCCCGCCATGCTCCGCGGGGGGGTGGTGGTCTTGATGGAGAGGGAGGCGTGGGGGGCCGGCACCGGGGCGGGGGTCTGGGCGGGGTCGGGGGTGCGGTCCGGGCCGAAGTCCGGCAGCGGCAGGCCCACGGTGCGCACGTCGTGCACGCGCAGCAGCACCTCCAGGGTGCTGAGGTCGTGGAACCCCCGCGCGGCCAGGGCCTCGCACGTCCGCTGCACCTGCTCGATGCAGGGGGAGAAGGAGCACAGGCGGCCCCCTGGGGAGAGAGAGGGGGGGAGAGAGAGAGGGAGGGGGGAGAGAGAGGCCGAGAGGGGAAAGGAGAGAGAGGGGGAGAGGGAGAGGGGGAGGGGGGAGAGAGGGAGGGGGGGAGAAAGAGGCCGAGAGGAGAAAGAGGGAGAGGAGAGGGAGCAAAAGATGGAGGAGGAAAAAGAGAAAGAACACAAATGGCAGAGAGAGATCGAGGGGGTGACAGGAGGGGGTGACAGGGAGAGAGGGGGTGAACAGGGAAGAGGGAAGGGTGAGAAATGTGACCCGTGAGAAAACAAAAAGCGAGACTCGAAGCGCTAGGACGCCATGACAGCCCGACAGAACATCAGGACCCCCCACGAACCGAGAGGACGTCACAACACCATTCCAACCAATCACAGACAGCCATAGCAACAGCCCTCACACACAAGCACAAACTGTAAGTACACAACTGTTACACACACACACACAGTACAAAGCAGGAACACTAGTCTTTAAACAACAGCCACCCAGGCTTTTGTTTTCAAGAGATAAGGAGATGCGTTGGTAACCAGGCAACAAGCTGGTGACCCCGTCTGCCGTGTAAACATCTGGACGCAGCTGGCAGCCGGTCTGGTGAGGCGGAGGCAGGAAGTGAAGAGGAAGTGAATAGTGTTGGCTGATAACGATAAACAACGCTATGAAGGCCTCTTCCTTCCCGTACCAGCCTACTTTACCCCCCCGCGGCCTGCTTTACCAGCCGGTAACCAGCCTGCCTACATGCACTCGCCGGGAAGTGAGGCAACCATAACATGTATGTGGTTATACAAGGGGGAAGGTCAAAACATTTTGAACGGGTCAACGTGTAGAAAACAGCTGATATGAGGCCAACAGCTGTTAGCGTTGTATTGTGATAATCTAATGACGCAAGGAACCATAGCAAGAGGCTGTGCTAACAAAACTGGAAGCATGCCGACGTAATGATGCTAGCTGTCGTAGCGGGAGGCTGGGCGAACAGCACAACTGTTTGCATGAAAACATCATAATGCTAGCTGTCGTAGCGGGAGCCTGTGCCAACTATACAACCGTTAGCATGCTATAGTCATGATGCTAGCTGTCGTAGCGGGAGGCTGTGCGAACAGCACAACTGGTAGCATGCTAACGTCATGACGCTAGCTGTGCTTACAAAACTAGCTAGTGGATGGTAGTAACAGGGTCAGCTAATAGCGACGCTCCGGGATTGTGTTGGACCAGAATCAGGGTGGAGGGGGACGGCCTCGCTTATAGGTGTAGCTTACCCACTTGGCATGGTCACTTTAGATCCACTTAAAACACACACACACACACACACACACACACACACACACACACACACACACACACACACACACACACACACACACACACACACACACACACACACACACACACACACACACACTAAAGCAGGTTAGCTGGACATGGCTATTTGAGGTAGGCACTAAGATAAACAGAGATTGTTCTATTTTTGGGACGTTGTTTACTTTGTAAAGAAATGAGCCATACATCCCTTTGAATAATTCATGCAAAGAGCTCTTAGGTGCAGTTCACATTAAAGTGCTGATAGCAATGTATTGCAAGAGCACATCAATGAACTCACTCTTAAAGTAAGTTTTGTAAATAAAGTGTGGTTATATAGCACCTTCCATGGCCAAAAGACTGCTTTACATTATTGTACGACTGTAAAAAAAAAAAAAAAAAAAAAAAAAAAAAAAAAAAAAAACCTTAACCTCAGAGCAGAGAAGGGCTGCTGAACTGCTGTCTACCATTCCTCCCTCCTCGCGGAGGGTTCCCCACCGGGAGGTCTTCCAGACGGCGGTCCAGGCTCCCCGGGGATCCTCTGGACCCTGCTGGCCTAATATGGAGAGCGACCGCGGGGAGGGACCACTCCCTCAGACACCCCCCCACCCGCACGCCCTGCCCTACACCTTAACCAGGTCACTCGGACATGGGTCTGGGTCACATGGTTAGGTCCTATTTATCGTAACCCGAGCATGTGATATGTGAATTTTATGGAAACGTGTTCCGATAAAAACATGTTCGGTTTCCCCCTCAACACAGGGGGCAGCCATTTTGAATGACCACATTGGTCGGCCACAGCCGACCAATCAGAGGACTCTTGGGGACGGCCGAGCAGCGGTGAGACTGTTGACGCGTTTCAAATAGCGGGCGATCCTTTGACAAACTTCTGCTCTCAGCCTTGTGCAAACACAACGGGCTGTTGCCTAGCGACCAAGACTACGGTCCAGGGCAAGGGCTACTGACTAAAGAATCAATCAATCCCCATGGCCAATCAATCAATCCCCATGGCCAATCAATCAATCCCCATGGCCAATCATTCAATCCCCATGGCCAATCGATCAGCGAGGGTGGACCGGGTGTTTGCTGGTCTTTGGAGAGCTCCAGAGTGTTCTCTCCTGACTGCAGAACACACAAAAGCGCCTTAATGGACTGTGTGTGTTCGAATGTCTGTAAGTGTGTGTGTGTGTGTGTATGTGTGTTCGAATGTCTAGAAGTGCGTGTGTTCGAATGTCTGTGTGTGTGTTCGTGTGTGTGTGTGTGTTCGTGTGTGTGTGTGTGTGTGCGTGTGTTCGTGTGTGTGTGTGTGTGTGGTGCATGCCTTTCTCTGGTGAGAGTTCAGAGAGCTAATCATCTAACCGCGGTCCCGGCTGGGAGACAGAAACGAGAGGAATTCTACTGCCGGAGAACATAAGTCTGGGCCAGCGGTCTGCGGCCACGACAGCCCGGTTGCCAAGGGGACATGCATCAACTTGTGGGAGCCGAACCGGTTCTTGGTTCGATCCCCAAAGTAGACTATTCTCCTGGTAGGCATCCTAGCGCAAGATGACCCTTAACACCTTCCGACTCATAAGTTGCTTTGTCGGTCCAATAACTCATAGTACATAGTAACTCAATTTACTAACTCGTACTACATAGTACAAACTCATACTAACTCATTCTCTTAACTCCTACTACTAACTCCTACTACATGGTACTAACTCCTACATACATGGTACCAACTCCTACTACATGGTACTAACTCCTACCAACTCCTGCTCCATAGCCCTGTGTACAGTTTGTCCTGACCATGGCAGGAGGAGGCAGAACTGAACCCTCCGATCAGGTGACTCAGTGGTCTGCTGATATTCCGACGGAAAAGATTCTGTGTTTAGCTCGGGGAGCATCATAAACACAGAACAGAGAAGAGAAGGCACACACACGCACACACACACACATACACACCTCCTCCTCCTGCTCCATGACCCTGTATGGACATCTACGGCACATATAGCTGGTGTGTGTGTTCGGTGTGTGTTTGTGTGTGTAAGTAGCAGCAGCACCATAAAAGGGAGAGAACAAATAAAGATATATATGTGAGAGCGTGAGGGGAAAGATACCGAGAGAGAGGGAGGGAGGGAGGGAGGGAGAGGGAGAGAGAGAGGGGGGAGAGAGAAAGAGAGAGGGGGAGAGATATGGAGAAGGGAGAGGAGGGGGAGAGAAAAGGAGGGATGGAGACAGGAAGAGGTAGAGCGATAGAGGAGGAGAGGAGAGCGGTACTAGAGCGATGAGAGCAGGGACAGAGGGACCAGTGTGCAGTCCATTCCCCTGCCGACCACGGTTCCCTTTGTGTCTGTCTGACTGATGTCCCGAGATGCACGGGGAGGCGGGCCGGGCGGACTGACGTCCCAGGATGCACTGGGAGGGAGCCGGGCTCTCCATGTAGACAGAAAGCCTCTGGGTACAGGACCCAGGGACCAGCCGACCACGGGGACCACAGATGGTCTCGTGTCTCTGCGTGGCTACGGCGGCGAGCCTCTCTGCTCGATCCGAGACTCCGATCGATGGAAGTGGACCGCCGCCTCGCACACTAATGGAATTCATTCCCAGCACCTCAATTAAAAGTCGTTTGGCTATGCCTAGAGGCTGAAGACTATACATATTTAAACAGCGGTAGAACCCTGCTGTAGCGAACACCGAACACACACCGGCCTACTGCCTGGTTTTTAAAATCGGCTCCCTGATCTTACGAAGCGTCATTCGAGCATTGTGCCCCCTTGGGCAGTGTTTCCCACACATTGACGAGACTATGGCGGCCCGCCATAGTCTAATTTCGGCCGCCATAGTCTCTGCGTGCACATGAATTATTATTATTATTAAAAAAAAAAAATTTTTTTTTTTTTCTCTTTTGCTCAGGCGAAGTTTGAAGACATACACCCCCCCCCCCCCCGTCAACAATCGCTCCATACCCCCCCCTCCCCCCCCCCCCCCCCCCCCCCCGTCAACAATCGCTCCATACCCCCCCCCCCCCCCCCGTCAACAATCGCTCCATACCCCCCCCCCCCCCCGTTCAACAATCGCTCCATACCCCTCGTACCCCGTCAACAATCAACAATCGCCCCATACCAGCCCCCTTCCCCCCCCCCCCCCATAGTCTCCAAAATTTCTGTGGGAAACACTGCCTTGGGTCAGGCTTGACCAATGAGCTTGGAGCAGTGAACCCCACGACCCCTAGAAGGGTAGAGATCTAAATCCCCAGCTGCGTTCTCAGACGGACACACCAGGACACAGCCAGGGCTACCTTTAAGAGGGCCAAGGGGTCGTTGTCATGAGGGGGGTCGTTGTCATGAGGGGGGTCGTTGTCATGAGAGGTCGTTGTCATGAGGGCGCCCGCGGCAACGACCCCTCGGTGCCAGGTCACGTACCGACCTGCCCAGACCTGCCCTCTTCTCCTCCCCCCCCCCCCCCCCCCCCCCCCGGTTGGAGGGCAGGTAACCATGGAAACACATCACGCGCTATTGTTTCTGCATCCTAGTGTGATGCATTGAGACAGGCCAAGGTTATTATGGGATAGCACAAGTCTATGTGTGCGTGTCCAGTCATTTTGTCCATCATGCCTGGATGAGTCACAACCCAGACACACACACACACAGACACACACGCACAGTCCATCAACACTCCCATTGCGATCCATACGTGTGAGTGTTCTGTTGGGAGTGTTCTGCTGGCCTACCAGGGTGTTTTCTCCATGAACCTTTATCTCCAGCACCATGACTATCGAGGTTACATTGGGTCTGGGATCAGATTCCTGAGCACCCGGGTTCGGAGGACGGCTCGTCGTAACGAACGTGAAAGCGCTGCGATCATGGTCTTACCGTGTCTCTTCATGGCGCTGTGGGCGTGGCCCACGGCCTCCCAGGGGTTGGGGATGTCCAGGAAGACGGCGTCGGCGACGCCCGCCACGCCGAAGCCGTCCAGGCACACGTCCTGGTTGCGCACGGACACCAGGTGGGCCACGCGGTGCTCCCGGAACTCCTGCTCCACCTCCAGCGCCCGCTGCTTGTGGAACTCCACCGTGTGGAGGTGGCCGGTGGGCGCGATGGTGCGCAGGATGGCGTGGGACAGAGACCCACTTCCTGTTCCTGTCGGTGGGGGGGGGGGGACAATACAGAGGCTTGATGAGGAAACCCTTCTTCAACGAGGAAGACCGCCTTGGAGGGTGAGACTCAAAATTGCTCGAGGCTGCGGGCATTGGGTCTCGAACCAAGAACTTTTTTTGATGAAGGATTGAGGAAGATTAGGTCAGGCTAGGATCTAGGGGGGGGACGCAATGCATCATGGGAAAAGAGACATCTGGATAAGCCGTTAGTAAGGTTGATCCCACCATGGTGGTGAGGAAGGGCCTCAGAAAGGACCTGAAAGCGAGCGCACGCTAGCCAAACACTAGCTAAGCCGAGCTAGTACACATCACATCCATCTACTCCAGTATGACTGATGAGCTGGCCTAGAGCCAAAGTTTTACATTTAGGGCATTTTAGCAGACGCTTTTATCCAAAGCAACTTACATCGTTTAATACACACATTGACACACCGACGGCAGAGTCAACCATGCAGGGCGACAGCCAGCTCGTCAGGAGCAGTTAGGGTTAAGTGTCTCGCTCAGGGGCACGCCCAGGGGCAATGGGGATTGAACGGGCAACCTTTAGGTTACAAGACAACTGCTCTACCTCCTGAGCTAAGCCGACCCAAAGTTAATGCTTAAGCCACAACAAGAGAGTGAGTGAGTGTGTGTCAGTGAGAGTGAGACAGAGCATCGTTGTTCCTGTAAACAGGTGATCGCAATCAGTTTCCATGGCGATCAACCTTTTATCATACCCTGTGAGTTTGTTCAACAAAGAACCGTTGTTCTCATTGTCCAAGCATCCCTCAGCTGATGACCCACTACAATTACAACCCCCACCAATAAACAATAAAATCCTGACAGTCTGCCAGGGTCCCTTTAACGGAAGTCCCTCCACTCGACCGTTGAGGAGGTCAGGGCCACACGGACTGAACCACATCACGGGGACACGCCGCCGCTATCAGACTGCCACTATCTGGAGCGTGTTTATCACAGCGTCTAAAGCCGTGTGGAGGAGCAGTGAGGGCAAAGCTGAGCTGATGTCATCGTCCCGTTGACGTGACGCCCGTGCGCCATGTGACTCCGCAGTACAGACAAAACTCTGCGGAACCAACCTTGAGTACTTTCATATTTGGTACAGAGATGGGTCCTTAAGGAGCAGGTAGGGGGTAGATGATACAGAGACTGGTCATTAAGGAGCAGGTAGGGGTTAGACCGTACATAGACAGGTCATTAAGGAGCAGGTAGGGGTTAGACCGTACATAGACAGGTCATTAAGGAGCAGGTAGGGGGTAGATGATACAGGGACTGGTCATTAAGGAGCAGGTAGGGGATAGATGATACAGAGACAGGTAGTTAAGGAGCAGGTACGGGTACGATTATACAGAGACATGGCATTAAGGAGCAGGCAGGGGATAGTCAGTACAGAGGCAGAAGTAGCCAGGATCAAATAAGACCTTGAAACGATCATGTTAGGTGACGGAAAGTCAAGTGGGGCTAACAGGTTGAGAGATGGTCACATTCTGAATACAGGGTTAGTGTGGTAATGGTCAGGGTGGAATCTGGGAAGACGCATCATGGCCAAATAAAAGTTGCACTAAGTTGCTTGTTTGCGCGCACACGCTTGCATGCACGTACGCGTGGTGCAGGCATGCACGACACAGAAGTTGCTAGTTATGCAAAGCTCCCAGTTTCTCCAGTCCAGCCCAAGCCTCATCACAGTGTACTCGTGTGTACTGTAAAAACTTCCAGCAGAGCTTAATCTGGTGTTTATTACCATCTCCAACCGCACTGCTCAACAGCAGTCTCCCAGCCCCGTCGACCAATAACGCGCAGCCATGTAGCGACAGCCCTGTCATGTGACCCTGGAGTGTGTGGCTGGGATCTAGTACATCTTGTCTCTATGCCCCCGCCGCCCCCGCTCTCGCTAAAGTTGCGTCATCCCCGCCCTTGTTCTCGTGGCAACAATGGACCCCAATGTTTACAACACATGACCACCGACAGGGAGACTTAGAGAACGGCGGAATGGGCCGGCTTGTGGACAAAGGGAGCCCCCTCGGCCCTCCTGAGGTGATAATTGATATCCTGGTTATGAATTTCCTGAGAATCTGGGACACTCGCGTTAGCGCCGGTTACCGTGGAGACGGCAGCGGGGCGTAACTGGGACTGGGCGGCAACGCAGTGTTTAACCTCGGTCAGCATGTTGATGGGACAGGTTAGAGCACCAGAGTTTAACCCCTGAAAGGTGACGTTAGCAGGGGGGGGGGGGGGGCAGCCCTGGTGGTCAGAGAGAACAAGAGAGAGCTAGGGACTGCTAGTACCAGCTAGGGTTCCAGCTAGATAGCGATAGCATCAGCAAGGGGCCAAAGAAGAAGTTTAGAACTCTTAACTTGTGGCTTGCAGGAGAACACAGCGTTGTAAAGCGGACACACTAACGCTCTACGTTTATGACTATGAACCCTCTCAACCGCAGCCGTCATATCGGTATCCAAAGGTTCCTTTGTTTCCTCTTCCAGACGTCCGCCTCCCCCCCCCATGCACAGCCCCGAGCAGGAGAGTCAGGGGCCGCTTCTGAGGAAGTCCCGTCTCCTGCTAGCCACCGTCCTGAGGGTGGATGCAGGACTTGGTACTCAGTGGCAGGATTGACAGGTGTACCAATAAAAACCAAATCCTCCTCCAATAGTTTGTCACGAACGCGTCGATGCAGCTCTGTGGAGTCAAATGCGTCCAGACTTCATCGCCACGGGGAAAGATAACCGCACTCTATGCAAAAGCACCGGCACAGGTGGCGAAACAACGTGCTCCTTGTCACCCGGACCGAGGCCAGAACATGAAGGGCTGCTGGTGGTGAGAACCGGACTCACAACCTTGAGGCCTGCAGCAGAACGCTACCTTTCATGTCCCACATACCCAGAGTCACTGGGACAGCCCGGGGCCCGCAGTAATAGTGGAGCAGACTATTTTTAGCCATCAATGCTGCTTCTATCATAAACCCCTAGTTTAGATTCTACATGAAGACATGCGGTTCTCATGTAAATGGACTATTTTTAAAGCTGCCTGCCTCATTGCATCATGGGACATCTCCCAAGGACAAAGGAGGTAGTTCCTTCTGACTTTGCGCCCCCATCATAATGTCCTCTGAGGAGGGTCCCATCTAGGAGCCACACATCTCCAATACACACCTTACCAACGTTACAAGGAGTACGGTGTAAGTGGCCTAACTCGGAGAGAAGGATGACCCCTGCCCCTTCACGACATGTATCTGGATTCCCGAGAAGTCTCTTTGGATAAAAAATGGCTCCTAGATGACTCAATAGAAGATAAATCAATAGACTATGAGCCTTATAAAACACACCTTTCACGTCGAGAGCTCCTGGTCTCCAAGGTGACTCCCTAGTCCACACAGGGCGTGTCAACAGAGTCAACATCCCTATCGGCCACAATCGCAGTGCGGCTCCACGTCCCCCCTTGTCAAAGTGACCCCCCCCTCACTGAAGGACATGACATTCTTGAGTGCGTGTGTGTGTGTGCGTGTGTGTGTGCTGAACGCTACGAGGCGGGAGAACCTTCTGATGGCCTCAACCAGGCTACAAAGACAAACAAATCAGGGCACTTCCATTCTCCATGACGGACGCTGGCGCTCAGTAGCCAGCCTGCTCACTCCTAAAAGAGGCCATTGTTCTTTGTGCTCCGTGTTGCGTGCGGTGGCCCCGGTCAGCACATGAGGCTGCAGCACGAGGCTGATGAGGCATTGGGAGCCCTGGTGTCAGACCATCAGGACTCGGACCCTAGCGCACCTATCACGCACACCCCTTCTCCACCAACGCCGTTCCATCGCCGGTTTCGGAGCCAGTGCCAACACCAGAAACAAGAACCAGTGACGTCTAGCACTGGGTTAGCGTAGTTTTAACACGATCATTTAAAAAGTTTTAACGTCCTGACGCATACATTTTATTTATATTTATTTTTTATTTTGAATATCAAGAAACAAGAACCAGTGACGGCTAGCCCTTGGTTGGCGTAATTCAACTCACAAGAGCCATGATTCATTTTAACTTCCTGACACGTTGCTAGGACAACGGGGTCGTATGCTCTGACGCATTGAAGTGGCTCTACTCTAGCCCTAAAATCTGTGGAGAATCAAGCTGGCTCTTGGGAAGTTGGCGTCTAGAACCAACACTGAACCAGCACCAGCACTGGGTTTGTGTTGGTGGGAAGGGGGTAGGAGAAGACCTCAGGAGAGCGGCTGGCTGGGAGTTAGCAGGCTGAACAGACGACACGACGATACACGCAAACGTACAGACACCCACACACACATTTGGGTCTGCATTAATGCCAGAGGCATGAAGCATGATGCAGACGATGGTTTCCCATTAGAGAGAGAGAGAAGGGGGTGTGTGGCTGACTAGGCACATTTCCTAGCAGACTAATAAAATGGACGGTGCTCGATCAATACAGTGACAGGCTGATAGCGAGACACCACTGCAGTATTACCATGATCTAGTACTGCTGCAACACACACGCACGCACGCACACACACACACATCAGACATACAACTACCCTCCTGATATGTATGCCGGGACACAGAAGATATTTTACTTGCGACTGAAATGCTTTGGAAAGGCAAGGTGTCACTTAAAAAGGTCTTATGTAAATGCTCTGCCTATCGAGTTTGGTGCAATGCGCACATGTTCCTCGTGGGACGCCAAGACCACAGGCAGACGGCATGCGGTGGGCTGTCCCATGCGGGATGAACAACACAGAAAGATCTAACATTTTCACACCTAAAATGTGGTCACAGGCCTGAAGACACTTGTTAGCGAGTGTTCCTTTGAAATAAAGGTGTGGTTCTGTGAATAAGGTGTGGTTCTCTGAATAAGGTGTGGTTCTGTAAATAAGGTGTGGTTCTATTAATAAGGTGTAGTTCTTTGAATAAGGTGTGGTTCTGTGAATAAGGTGTGGCTCTCTGAATAAGGTGTGGCTCTCTGAATAAGGTGTGGCTCTCTGAATAAGGTGTGGCTCTCTGAATAAGGTGTGGTTCTATAGATAAGGTGTGGCTCTCTGAATAAGGTGTGGCTCTCTGAATAAGGTGTGGCTCTCTGAATAAGGTGTGGTTCTCTAAAATAAAAGGTGTGGTTCTGTGAATAAAGGTGTGTTCTTTAAATAAAGATGTGTTTCTGTGTATATGGTGTGGCTCTCTAAATAAAAGGTGTGGTTCTGTGAATAAGGTGTGGTTCTCAAAATAAGGTGTGTGTGTTACGGCTCTCTGGCCTTCGTTTGTCCTAATGCCTAATGCCTTTGTTTGTCCTAATACCTGTGATGTTCTTGCTTCAATCAGGGGTGTTGGCGTGGCTGATTAGGCTGATTGGGCGCCCTGCAGTCGCTAAAAGATCCTCTGCTCTGCCCACCAAAGGGGGGGGGGGGGCAGCAGGGCCACACCCACCTGACGGCTAGTTCGTCCTGTGCCTTTGTTGGAAGGCGGACGGCTACCGTAACTTATTTTGTTTGGTGGTGCTCGTACTGTCTGTTTTGATTTGGCGCAGACGTTTTGCGCATTTGTGGTTTTTCTTACTCATTTGTTCTGGGACTACGAAATAAACCATTGTTTGATCATGGTGAACCCTACTCTAGACCGCTCATTTGTGTCGCATCCTTTCGGGCTGCGACAGTGTGGTTCTCTAAATAAAAGGTGTGGTTCTGTGTATAAGGTGTGGTTCTCTAAATAAAGGTGTGGTTCTGTGAATAAGGTGTGGGGTTCTGTGTATAAGGTGTGGTTCTCTAAATAAAGGTGTGGTTCGGTGAATAAGGTGTGGTTCTGTGAATAAGGTGTGGTTCTGTGAATAAGGTGTGGTTCTGTGAATAAGGTGTGGTTCTCTAAATAAAGGTGTGGTTCGGTGAATAAGGTGTGGTTCTGTGAATAAGGTGTGGTTCTGGGAATAAGGTGTGGTTCTGTGAATAAGGGGTGGTTCCCTTAATAAAAGGTGTGGTTCGGTGAATAAGGTGTGGTTCTGTGAATAAGGTGTGGTTCTGTGAATAAGGTGTGGTTCTGTGAATAAGGTGTGGTTCTGTGAATAAGGTGTGGTTCTCTAAATAAAGGTGTGGTTCGGTGAATAAGGTGTGGTTCTGTGAATAAGGTGTGGTTCTGTGAATAAGGTGTGGTTCTGTGAATAAGGTGTGGTTCCCTTAATAAAAGGTGTGGTTCGGTGAATAAGGTGTGGTTCTGTGAATAAGGTGTGGCTCTCTGAATAAGATGTGGTTCTGTGAATAAGGTGTGGTTCTGTGAATAAGGTGTGGTTCCCTTAATAAAAGGTGTGGTTCTCTAAATAAAAAGGTGTGGTTCTGCGGGTGTGGTTCTGCGGGGTCCTCACCTGACTCGCAGACCACCGCTCCGGGCTTGAGCTCCAGCATCATGGTGATGGTGGCGATGTCGGTGGTGTAGAGGATCTGGGTGCGGTGGGGCAGGTTCACCGTCCACAGCTCAGGCGTGGGGTGCAGCACCAGCACCCAGCCGCCCTTGCTGCACGTGACCTTTGACCCGTAGCGCTTGCCTATCAGGTCGGAGGAGTGGCGTATGGCGCCGTAGCGCGTCTGGGTCTGGCCGTTCTTCTGCACCTTGACCGCCATCATGGACTCGTGTCCCAGGTAGACGATGGCCACGTCCCCCTCCTGGACCATCTCGGAGTACTCCACGAAGCTCATGACGTCTCCTCTGGAGACCAGAACCACAAGACCACCGTCAGACTAGCGCTGAATGAACGAATTCAAACTGACGTCGCAATGTTAGAGAACGCGATTTGCAAATCGCAAAAGGCTGCACATTAAATTGTGTACATCAATATATCAATTCATGCATCAATTCATCTCAACACATTGGCCTGGCCTAAAGGAAGGAAGAGTTTCTATGTTGACTGCTTCCAATGTTGTGTTGGTCCTACTATAGAATGATTTATTGCTTGTTTAGTGAATAAAAAAAAAAGGATATTTGAAACGAAAAATCATACACTAAATCGCAATATTGGTTGAAATAATCGCAATTCGATTATTTCTCCAAATTGTTCAGACACACTTCACCTCACATGCCGTACCCCCTCCATGAGCATTATCCTGTTTGACATGTATGTCAAACAGGGCAGGGTCATCTAGTATCAGCGATGGTTTTAGAACATTCAGCCCAAAGGTACTTGGTCATTCTACCAGTAGGCATCCTTTAGAAAGATGCCCTTACCCCTACCTGCTCCATAATGAGCCGTCTCTGTACTGTCTAACCCCTACCTGCACCTAAATTACCTGTCGCCATATTCACTGTCTAACCCCTACTTGGACCTTAATGACCGGACTCTGTATTCACTGTCCAAACCCTACCTGCTGCTTAATGACCTGTATCTGTATTCACTGTCTAACCCCTGCCTGCTCCTAAACGACTTGTCTACACTGATGGGTTGTTTGGGTTAGGGCATCTGCTGAACGATAACATATTAAACCACACTTTAATTTCTTGAGTGAGGGGAATGCAGATGTTACAGCAGCACATTCAACAAAGAAAGAAAGAAAGAAACGGACGCATCTGGTTGCCAGGCAACCAGATGCGAGGATCTCGTCCAACCACTGGACGAGATCCTCCCCGCGGGCTTTGGAGACCGTTACCCCAACATCGCGTGAAACGAGGACAGCCGTTACTTCTGTTGATTTTCAAACTGGTCGTTCAGTTGGTGTTCAAACTGGTCGTTCAGTTGGTGTTCAAACTGGTCGTTCAGTTGGTGTTCAAACTGGTCGTTCAGTTGGTGTTCAAACTGGTCGTTCAGTTGGTGTTCAAACTGGTCGTTCCGTTGGTTTTTAAACTGGTAGTTGAAACTAGTTCAGTTGATGTTTAAACTGGTAGCTCAGTTGAAGTATTCCCACCAGAGCAGTAAACGGTTTGTCAGTCGACTCCTACCAAACCAAACCCACCGTCTTTCACACGGCAGAAGACATGGACGAACTGTAAGTTTATGCAAGTTAAGTTAATAAGTTAAGCTTAAGAGATTTTTAAATGTTAAACGTCGTGTCAGTTATCCGCCAGTGAACTTTAGTGGGTGCCGGCTAACATCAGAGAAGCCGTTGTTAGCATCGTGCTAACGATGCCACTGTCCCCCAGGTCTGAACCCCGGGGACTACGAGTCGTTTTAACCAGAGAACATGAGGCAAGGTCGGGTTGCAAAGGCTCTACGGGTTCAGGTTCACATGAGTCGTTATAAACGTTAAATAAAAGCCAAAACCGCGACCGGAAAGACGTTGGTTTCGCCGGTACCTCCGCTAGCCTAGCCGTTGGTCCACCGCTAGTATAACCCCAGCAGACCGAAAGACAGAGAGACCGACAGGGGTGAAGGGTCAGGATGTCGCCTACCTCCTGGGGGTGCGGTTCACCTGGCCAACAGAGGAGAGGTGTTGTTAAACGAAGGTGTCGGGGTGTTTTGGTTGAGAGCCGCCGGTTCTCCGGGTCCACACGTGGGTTTGTTTTCAGAGCAGCCGAGGAGGAGGAGGAGGAGGAGGAAGCGGCGGCGCGGATTCGCAGATCTCCGCCTCCCGCCGCCGCTCCGCCTAGGTGCGTGTCGCTGAGCGCATGGTTTGTAGATCTGCGGTGATCCTCGGCGAGGTCTGTCGCGTTACGATGACGTAGATGGGTGCTCGATAAAGTAGTGGTTTAGGAGCAATGGCATGTCTGAATGATCTCTCTAGCTGTCATGATGCTTCTTAGTTTTTTAGGCAGATTCTCTCGTTTCCTCTATGAGCAACTATCACTTCTTCGGGATTGGTCTTCCAATTAGATTATGCGCTGTTACATATTTCAATTCTACTAATATGTAATTAGTTGAATAATAATAATAATAAATTAAATTTATATAGCGCCTAATATGGTACTCTGAGACGCTTTACATATTGCCCTACTGAATGCTGAATGCATGATAGATGCATTCTATCATGGCAGTGCACAGCGATGATATATGTCGGAAATTCATAGTAATAATCATCTATCAGTCTTCTTGCAAAGTGTGTTTCCATGACGCCATGCAACTCGTTGGATTATGAAGTATATTCCCTGATATCTACACTACTCCTCGCTCGGTTGGGTGTACTTTACTAAATGAGAAGGACGCATAGCTCCTGAAATGCACACTGCTATAAAAACATTCGCATTGCCATAAGAAGCACACTCGGCATTTACAGTTTATGGACAATCCCATTTAACATCCAGAGGGTTTGAGTTATGCGCCTCAGTCCAGATGAACTGAAAGGATGAAATCGGATAGCGTCCAATAGAGAAAGTGGAGCCTGAGCGCTGACCAATGAGGAGCCAGCAGCTCCGCTATAAGACGGCCCGGGCTTGGTCGTCCCCGCGAAGAACGCTCAGTCTGTCTATTGGAAAAGGTTTGCGTCTCGGCCGGAACAATAGGGATCTTCGTTTCTTCCCCCAGTAGTAGTAGTACACAGGTAGGACCGCTCTCTCTGTTCCCTCCAACGCGTCTTTGATTCAACTCATTCTGTTCATTATTATCACATGCACCGCTTCATCTTAGGCGGACAGATGTGGACTAATAGTATATGCATTGTCGTAATAATACGTTGATATATAGTTCTATGATGATTTCGTGATGATTTTCGTGACAAAAATAATTTCCCCCTGGGATTATTAAAGTATTAATCAATTTAACGACGTAGACGTGTAATGCGTAAACTGTGCACCGGTCCGCGGGGCCGGTGCGGGGAGTCTCCGCGTCCTCTCACGTCTCGCTCACTCGTGTGGTTTCTCCCCCGCGCCGCGCGTGCAGGGATCAGCCATGCCTTTCGGAAACACTCACAACGAGATGAAGCTGAAATACGCCTCGGCCAAGGAGTACCCCGACCTCACCAAACACAACAACCACATGGCCAAGATCCTCACCCCGGCCATCTACGAGCTGCTGAGGAAGAGGCAGACCCCCAGTGGATTTACCCTGGATGACGTCATCCAGACCGGGATTGATAACCCAGGTAATAGAAAATAAAGAAACCTCAAGCCGCGTTTGCGCCGAGCCGCCGCCTGCTGCGCGTCGTTCAGTGTCCTCGCTAGACCAGGATCTAGACTAGCGGAGGGGGTATTACCGGGGGGCTTCTAAGCGGGATGGAGCCGCCATTTGCAACGCGACCTTGCCCGTGTGTAAACACTAAACAAAAAGATGGATGAATGAAGACTGAATTGCCTACTTGGCTTTGACGTCATGATGTGGTGACCGGTAGTGGTCTATATTCAAATATTTTGCCGCCATGAATCATGATGCTGCCGAGGCAGGTGCAGCGGAGACGGTGCCTGTAGTAAGCGTGCCTGTAGTAAGCCTGCAGTGAGGGTGCCTGTAGTGAGGGTGCTGTAGTGAGCGTGCCTGTATTGAGGGAGCGTGTAGTGAGCCTGCTGTGTGTCTAGCTCTAAGGCCATGGCCCAGATAAACGTCAGGCGGCTGTCAGCGGAGGACGAGTACCCTGACCTGACCGGCCACAACCACCACATGGCGTTGGCCATGACCCTTGACATCTACAAGCAGCTGAGGCAGAGGGCCACACCCAACGGCTTCACCATAGATGATGTCATTCAGACAGGGGTGGACAATCCCGGTACTGTAACCTAGACAACAAGACCTTAACCAGGGACCAGAACTAGGGAGGCCAGGGCTGTGTGTGGACGCCATGTGTTTTTAACGTGTGTGTGTGTGTTTACCGGGGGCGTCCAGGCCACCCCTTCATCATGACGGTGGGCTGCGTGGCCGGAGACGAGGAGACCTACGAGGTGTTCAAAGAGCTGCTGGACCCTGTGATCCAGGACCGCCACGGCGGATACAAGCCCACAGACAAGCACAAGACCGACCTGGACCCCGCCCACCTCAAGGTAGCTCCGCCCCCTCGCCACACCCACCACCGCTAGTGCTTTGTTTGGAGCGTAGCGGTGTGCATGCAGTCGATGTATAGTGGATATTTTTGGGCCACTTCAGATGGGACTTAAGTCTGTTTTGGATGTAAAAGAAAATCACGGATAGTCTTGGCTGCCATGAGCCGTACCTGACGCTGTACCCTCTCCCCAGGGGGGAGACGACCTGGACCCCAACTACGTCCTGAGCTCCAGGGTGCGCACCGGGAGGAGCGTCCGCGGCTTCTGCCTGCCGCCCCACTGCAGCCGCGGGGAGCGTCGCGCCGTGGAGACCCTCTCCATAGAAGGTAGGGCCCGCCTGCAGCGGACGCACGAGTGCTGTTGGTTGATGCCCGGAGCTCATAGAAATACTGGGCAGAGAGCCCCCTCTAGAGGCGGCAGCCGGCAGAACACCTGCTCCACATTTCTGTCCTCCCCTGGAGACGTGGACCAGTTCCCTCCATAGCTGTCCTTCAGAAGGTTCTCTTCACCTCTGGTCCCAGACGGTGGTAGGTCGTGTTCTCTTCACCTCTGGTCCCAGACGGTGGTAGGACGGTTCTCTTCACCTCTGGTCCCAGACGGTGGTAGGACGGTTCTCTTCACCTCTGGTCCCAGACGGTGGTAGGTCGTGTTCTCTTCACCTCTGGTCTCAGACGGTGGTAGGTCGTGTTCTCTTCACCTCTGGTCCCAGACGGTGGTAGGTCATGTGTTCTCTTCACCTCTGGTCCCAGACGGTGGTAGGTCATGTGTTCTCCTGTGTTCCCCAGCTCTGGACACTCTGTCTGGGGACCTGAAGGGGAAGTACTACGCCCTGAAGAACATGTCCGACGCAGAGCAGCAGCAGCTCATCGACGACCACTTCCTGTTTGACAAGCCCGTCTCCCCCCTGCTGCTGGCGTCCGGTATGGCCCGTGACTGGCCCGACGGCCGCGGCATCTGGTGAGTAGAGGTTCTGCGGGGGCCCGGGGCCGGTCCTGAGTTCCCCCCGGCCGTGCTAACGGGGCTCTGTGTGTCGCAGGCACAACGAGAACAAGACGTTCCTGGTGTGGGTCAACGAGGAGGACCACCTCCGGGTGATCTCCATGCAGCAGGGAGGCAACATGAAGGAGGTGTTCAACCGCTTCTGCACCGGCCTCACCAAGGTGAGTCCTCCTAGATCCCCGTGGAGACCCCCTAGAGCAGTCGATCACCGTGGAGACCACCTGATGTAGTCGATCACCGTGGAGACCACCTGATGTAGTCGATCACCGTGGAGACCGCCTAGAGCACCAGATCACATGAGCCCAGACTCACCGCTGTTTGTCCCCGCAGATCGAGAAACTGTTCAAGGAGAGGAAACACGAGTTCATGTGGAACGAGCACCTGGGCTACGTGCTCACCTGCCCCTCCAACCTGGGCACAGGGCTGCGCGCAGGAGTCCACGTCAAGCTGCCCAACGTCAGCAAGAACGCCAAGTTTGAGGAGATCCTCAAGAAGCTGCGGCTCCAGAAGCGTGGAACAGGTACCCCCCTAACCCTAACCCCGTCTGGGCTCTGTAGGATGGGCCTAGTGTGAAGTCTTTGGTCCAATCCCCCTACACCCCTTGGCCCTACCCGTAGGGCCAAGGGTTTGGGCCAAGGAGTGTAGTGGGATCCAGCCTTAGCCTTCCCAGAAGGCCTTGCGGTGTCGGATGGCCGTGTGACCGGTGTCTCTCGTCTCTCAGGGGGTGTGGACACGGCGGCCGTGGGCGGGACCTTTGACATCTCCAACGCGGACCGCCTGGGCTTCTCCGAGGTGGAGCTGGTGCAGATGGTGGTGGACGGAGTCAAGCTGCTGGTGGAGATGGAGAAGAAGCTGGAGAAGGGCCAGCCCATCGACGCCATGATCCCCGCCCAGAAGTAACCTCCTCCTGCTGGGTCCTGCCCCCCTGGCCTGACGTATTGACCCCCCCGTTCTGGAATGTTCCCCCTATTTAAAAACTTCAATGTTTTGTTGAAGCTGGCGCTGAACATGAAATAAAGTTGTTCTGAACCAAACCGTGTCTTAATTAAATGTGTGGAGGTTTAACAAGCCTGATCTACATAATGACTTCACAAGGCTAATTTCACTGTAGACCTGTTGTGGTTTTTTAAGTCTTTAAGGAAGGGTACTAAATTGATTAGAAACAATATATTTGGTTGTTCAAACCAGTTTGTATCTATAAATTTGCGGGATGGATTTCCGGTATCAATGATTATTTTATAATTAATTTGAAAGCATATATATCCAAGGGAACTAAAGAGACGGAGGGAGAAAAGATAATAATAATAATACATTTAATTTAGAGGCGCCTTTCAAGACACCCAAGGTCACCTTACAGAGCATATAGTCATCATTCAAAACTATGTGGAACAGAAGAAAAACAGGTTAAACGTGAGTAATGATTAATAACACTCAAAGACGCCTACAGTGAAGGGGGGACCTCACTAACCACCACCAATATGTATATATAAGTGATTGACTGACTGAGGGACAGACAGGTATGTGCCTGAGGTGCTGCGGCGCTCTCCAAGGTGCTGTCCTGTTCATTTGTTTATTTTTGTTACATGCAAATTGTCAGGAGACAAAGTGACAATCATGCTGTGATACTTTGCAAATGTATCTTGATTTCTAGTACGTGCAGGCCTAACCTGCGGTTGCCGGTGAAATACAATACTGCCTCGTTGTTTTTTCGCTTACCTGGTGAGGCGGGGAGGCGAGCTTCTGGTGTTCAGCGCCTGGTTACCGGGGAATCCCGTAGCTACACAGGGATTGTACACATTTAGTCCATAATCCTTTTCAAACAAGTCGTAGCCTGAAGTTTGTCGCCCCCTACCGCCTCTTTCTTTCTCCGTTCCGCCTGAGCTGCCATGCCGTAGGCCTGACCTAAAACCGCGTTTCCAGATTTCAACTTCATTTATACAATTCTCGTAGGACATTCGTCGAAACAAGGCAATGTGGAGTTCTTATTAGTAGCCATCCTCTGCTACTATGTTAACCTCCAATAATTGTTCTTATACAACTTGTTTAGTCCATTTATTTATAGCTCTCCACAGCAAAACATTACAGCATCGCCACAACGGCGAGAAACTCGGCACACAGGTAACAGGTAAATGGCTACCGTAAATAATAGAATAGAGGCGCCAAATTGAACTTACCAACCATTTAAAGAAAGTCCATATCTGAGGAGCCTGGTTAAATTTGAGGTCTGACATAGCTAATTATATATTCATGACGATTATCTTGGCCTAAAATGACCAGCAACACCGGTTCTGACTCACAAAGTGACAACACGTTCATCAAGTTTACACTTTAATCAGACGTAGTGACCCCTCCCCTGGCATTTACATCAACTTCCATCTTCTAACAAAATACAAAAAAAACAAACCAATGGAGTACTGCAGGGAAGCCATCTTGAAAGTAAGATACATTATTTACACTGAAAACAAACGCTACGTTAAATCTGTTTTTCCAGGAGAGAGGAAAAAAAACCTGTGAAATAAATAAGACTAGAAATGCTTTTTGTCCACATTCACAGCATGACAAAAAGCATCCTGTTAGAGGGCAGAAAACAGACATTAGTAGATAACTGATTATTGCCAAAAGCCAAACTCTATACATTAGAATAGTCATTACATTATCTGTAATATTGTTTAGAAAAAAAGACATTTTGGAAACTGCTACTTGAATGATTGTACAGCTTAAATACTTCTAGATATTTATATATATTCATCTGGTCTTGACCCTTTTTGTTCATAGCTTTAACTCGTTGGCAACTTTGGAAGCGATGTTCTTGAAGGCGATGGAGGACCCCGATATCCGCTTGAAGCGCACCCCGTTGAGCGAGAGGCGCGGCAGCTTGCACACCTCCATCTCCCACTGCACCAGGTCCTCGTCACGGCCCTCCCCGTGGACACACACCAGCAGGAAGCTCTCGGGCTGCTCGTAGTCACAGTTGTTGGCGTCCAGCACCTTGCGGATCTCCCTCATGATGTCGCCGGGCTCCATGGCGCTGGTGGTCCTCATACTCCATGTGAAGCGCAGGGAGCGCGGCTTGCCGTCTTTGGCGGCTTCCCCCTTCGGATCCCCAGGAACATGGCGACTGGACGGGGGGGGAGGGCGAGAGATGGGTTAGAGTGGATGGGATGGAGGCCAGACCGACCACACACACACACACACACCACACACACACACACACACACACACAGTAATTGGAGGACGGTGGGGCCATACAGAGCTGGTTTTAGTAATGCAGGGTCACACACGCACGCACGCACGCACTGTTCACGCGGGCGAAAACAGCATCGCTATCAAGACATGAGATGCACACAACATCTTGACAAGTGGTGGCACGGGTCAGCAGGCAGACAACAGGAGGACAGACAGAGAGCAGGAGGACAGACAGACAGCCAGGAGGAGAGACAGCCAGAGAGCAGGAGGACAGACGGACAGAGAGCAGGAGGACAGACAGACAGACAGATCAGGAGGACAGACGGACAGAGAGCAGGAGGACAGATGGACTGAGAGCAGGACAGACAGACAGAGATCAGGAGGACAGACGGACAGAGAGCAGGAGGACAGACAGACAGACAGAGAGCAGGAGGACAGACAGACGGAGCAGGAGGAGAGACAGACAGACAGAAAGCAAGAGGACAGACAGAGGAAGAGGAAAGAGACAGACAGAGAGCAGGAGGCGGGACGGATCAGGAGGACAGACAGACGGATCAGGAGGACAGACAGCCAGGAGGACAGACACAGATCAGGAGGACAGACAGACAGACGTCTCACCTTGAGCCCTCAGGTCTCCCGTTTCTCTCAAACTCTGTGGAGACTCTGGAGGCAGCAGGGAGAGAAGAACATGAATACCACCTTCATCACCCCCACCACCACCAACATCATCATCATCATCACCACAACAAGCGCCGCGTCACAGGGGAAGGGGGGGGGGGTCAATACTATGTAACCACGAGACAAACGTAACCACGAGGAGAAACTCAAAATATACGTCAAAATGAAACGACGGTTAAACAACAGGGTTGAACTCCACTCTCCTACTGGGTCCCCAAGCAGGACCAGGCTCTGATGACACAGCCCCCCAGCACACACACACACACACACAACACGACAGCAGCCAGACGGGGGACTGGTCCCACCAGACGGGCCCGGTGGTACCAGGGTCGGGCCCCCGGAGCCCCAGAACCCACCAAGGGCCCGCACAGCTCCTCCCACCTCCACCCGCCCTCCACCCGCTCCGGACACTACAGTCAACTCCCCCAGGAGCTGGTCTTGGTGATCCAGTCCCCCTGCCTGGAGGGACATGGAGCTGGTCGGGCCTGGGGGGGGGGGGTTCGCTGTGCAGCCCCAGGGCCCTGTCTGGTGGGGGGGGGGGGGGGGGTCAAAGCCATGCACACACACAGCAGATGGAGAGGCTGCAGCGACATGCACCCGGGATGGATCCTATGCTGGCAGACACTGGCTCCTAGCATGGCTCCTAGCATGGCTCCTAGCACGGCTCCTAGCATGGCTCCTAGCATGTCCCCTAACACGGCTCCTTATAAATGGTACGTGCTGATAGTTTTGTACGCAGGATGCTATTGATCGTTCAATACTTTGTACATATTTATTACCTACAATAAAACTTCAGCTACAGCTCAATGCTGCTGTGGCTCACTGCTGCTTGTAGTCCCCTCGTTGACAGAACTGGGTTGTCAGGGGCCCTTGCACTCCCAGCATGCAGTGCAGCAATACGGGGCTAATTCAGACCAAACGTGTCCCTTCACGGCCCCCGTTGGTGTGTGACGTCATGTTGTGAACTGTGGCCTCTCTTTCCTGGCGCACGGGTCGCACGGCTTCCCCTCTTCCATCTCCGCCGCTGCTCTGCCGACCGCAGAATGCTACGATGCTAACGCTACGCGGTGAACAAGGTTCATCTTCCCGTGGGCGTCTCCGTCTCCTGTCGCGATCGTCCGCCGCAGCGTGACGTTGGGCCCGGCCGCACGGCCCCGCTCCGAAGAGCGCCTGACTTGGTGTGAAGGAGCCCGACGTTTGAGCGTCACGTCGGTGGGGGGGGGGAGCAGCAGAGGGCAGACGGCCCCCGGACCTCCTCCTCTGACGAGGGCCTCGGCCTCCGACACGCGACGGACTGGAGGGAGAACAACACGGCTCCACCCCCTGGTGGTCCCATGACACACGGCAGCCAATGAGACGAGCTCCCCGGGAAAACACACCGATGAGGAGAGGATGAGGTGGATGTAGAGAATGTGGAGGAAGAGCAGAGAGGAAGAGGAAGAGCAGAGGGGGAAGAAGAGGAGCAGGGAGGAAGAGAAAGTAGGGCAGAGAGGAGGAGGAAGAGCAGAGAGGAGGAGGGGAGAAGAAGAGGAGGAGCAGACAGGAGGAAGGGCAGAGAGGAGGAAGAGGAGGAGGAGCAAGAGGAGGAGCAGAAAGAGGAGGAGCAGGGAGGATGAGGAGGCGCAGGGAGGAAGTTGAGCACAGAGTGGAGGAGCAGAGAAGAAGAGAGGGAGGAGGAGGAGGAGAAGAAGAAGAGGAGGAACACAAGAGGAGGAGCAGGAGGGAGGAGAACGGTGCAGAAGACTTACTAAGACCGTGTGCTCCCTGGGGGGGGGGCCCGGCAGCCCCTGACTTGGCCGGGTCAATACTGACCCTGCTCAGAGAGGTCAAAGGTCACAGGGCAGAGAAGGGTGGGGAAGAAACATTTACACACAGAGAGAGAGAAGGTCAAATCAAGAGGAGGTGGGGGGGGGGGGGGAACCTAACTTCCTGTGTTGAGGAAGGAGGCGGGACATCGACGCTCCCTCTGCACCAATAAGATTCCAGCATGTTATGGTTGAAGCGTGAAACCAAAGAGCTGACACAGGATGGGCGGGCGGCCGTGGGATGAGGAAGATGAAGACGATGATGACGATGAGGTTAGCGTTGAGCAAACCCACCAACAGTTCCCTTCGACTGAAGAGTCTCAGCTCTTGTGTCGAGGTGACAGTGGAGGACATCACCACTAGAGGGCGCCAGGACGCTTTAGGACTCTGTGAGGACTGCACTCTGCTCCTGGCCTCTCCCAACATGGCCGCCGTGAAGAACCGGGAACCAGAGAGCCAGAGCTAGCTGGCTGATAGCTACGCGCAGCTACCTTCTGATTGGCTGATGTGAACACACCTGCGTCTCTAGAAGGTCTGTCGAGCAGGCGAATAAACCCTTCCCCCCCTTGAATGCTACAGGTTAGCATGCTAGCTTACATCAAACACGCTGGCTCTCCTCAACATGCTAACGCACACCAAACACGTCAGCTTGTCTACACTTTTGGTACCAATGAATCTGTACCACCCTGCCGGTAAGGTTCAACACTACCTCAACACAAAACGTTTATAACCACGCCACACAACACTGTCGTCCCTAGACAGACTCGTTACTGGAGCAGGAACTGAGAGCTGCTCAGAGAGGGAGGGCCAACAACAAGACCTTTATCATCGGGCCCTCAACTAACTGTACGGGTCGGTCCCCTCCACGACGACCCACCAGGGGAGATATGCCGGAGCTAGAACCTAGACACAACCTGCTGCTGCTGAAGCCCTCACACTGAGAGAGGGCTGCTCTGAAGTGTGTGTGTGTGTGTGTGTGTGTGTGTGTGTGTGTGTGTGTGTGTGTGTGTGTGTGTGTGTGTGTGTGTGTGGTGTGTGGTGTGTGTGGTGTGTGTGTGTGTGTGTGTGTGTGTGTACAGCCTCAGCAGGGGGGGGGTGGGGGGGGGTGCGGGTGCATGCGATGAGATTTGAATGACAGGCAGAACACTACACTACACATACACGCAGCGTGGTGATTGGCCGGGGCCAGGCGGTGACGTGTGATTGGTCGGCTGAGGGTCTAGCAGCCCCCCCCCCCCAGTGGGAGACACACACAGCCCAGCCCGAGAGGTGGGAGGGGAGCGTTTCAGGGGTTGACCCCCGCAGTCTGTGGCAGACTGACCCAGACGGAGCGCCCCCTGCTGGGAGTCGACCAGCACTAGCACAACACCCTCCCAGCAGGAGTCTAAAAGGTTGTGTGTACGACCACCCCATTGTAAACCCCCCCTAGTGGTGAGAGGGCTGTGTGCATCAGGACGGGGGTCTGAGCACACGCGTGTGTGTGTGTGTGTGTGTGTGGCGGGGGGTTAGTGAAGCAGCAGTCTGAGGCGACCCCGGGGGGGGCGGAGTTATGGTTCACACCGAGCGAAGGCAACACCGGTGGTCCTACCTTTTGGCAAACCTGAACGACATGTTTCTACAACAGAACCAGACACACACCATGAGAACCACACCACCACACCGTGTGTGTGTGTGTGTGTGTGTGTGTGTGTGTGTGTGTGTGTGTGTGTGTGTGTGTGGGTGTGTGTGTGTGTGTGTGTGTGTGTGTGTGTGTGTGTGTGTGTGTGTGTGTGTGTGTAAGTGGGTAATTGGATAAGTGTGTAAGTGTGTAAGTGTGTAAGTGTGTAAGTGTGTGTGATGGATGGATGGTTTGCATGAGTGGAGACACATGGGAGGTGAGAGGAATCGGCAGACGTGAAAAGGGAGATTCACATCAGGAGGCGTTTGATTAAAATAGACTGAATAATAGAAAAAAAAAAATCAATTTCTCATCCTCGTTCCAGACCAGAGCTGTAGCTAGCCTAAAGGTCGCTAGCCCACAAGCTAGCAAGCTTAGCACCGGCTGTCAGCTTAGCAGCCAGACAGGGACTCAGTATACCCTGGTGAAAGGCCATGTGGAGCAGCACGCTACTGTAGATGTCTGGTAAGGATTGGTAGGGGTTGCCCAATCTGTGGCTCGGGAGCCATTTTTGGCCGCCTGAGTTCCCTATGGGGTCCCGGATGATAGCTGACTGATAAGCTAGGGCTGGAAGCATCTCCATAGATAGAGAATATTGTGGTGTCCCAACAAGGTAATTTGTGTAACTACTACTAACCAGTAATACCTAGTGTGACTGCTACTAACCAGTAGGAGTTAGTGTAACTATTACTAACCAGTAGTACCTAGTGTGACTACTACTAATCAGTAGGAGTTAGTGTAACTATTACTAATCAGTAGTAGTAAGTGTAACTACTGCTAACCAGTAGTACCTAGTGTGACTACTGCTAACCAGTAGTAGTTAGCGTGACGACTGGTTAGTGTGGTGTGGATGAGCTTGAAGCAATGTGTGTGGCAGCAGATGCAGGAAGGTGTCCCCAGAATGTTCTGACCCAGCCCGGGGGTCACTGACCCCACCAGGGTGGGAACCCCCCAAGTGAGGTTCTACTAGGAGCTGACTGAACACACACGGAACCATCTAGAACGTTCCCGGCTGGGGGTCGGGGGTCGGTCGGTCGGTCGGGGGGCTCGTACCTGCGCGTGAGCTTGGAGGTGAGCTTGGAGAAGAGGTTGCTGGTGCCACGGCTGCGCGTCTGGGAGAGGGGGGCGGCGTCGTGGGACAGCGTGGGCGAGGCGGGGGGCCCGTTGTAGGTGGCCGTGCGGCGGTCCCGCAGCTGGCCCCCGTGGAAGGTGCTGCGGCCGGCCGTGCCGCGTGGGAAGCGCAGGCGGTCGGGCGTGGTGGCGTTGGCCACGCTGTGCGTGGACGCCACGGGGGTCCGCTGGCTGCCCGGGGAGACCGCCATGCTACTGGTAGGGGGGGGGGGGGAGGAAGAGACAGCGTTACCATCACGACCATGACGACCTGCTGGGGCAGGGGTCATCAACCTGCGGCTCTGGAGCCGAATGAGGCTGTTCCAGCCCTCTGCCGTGGCTCCCTGGAGCTTTGATTTATTTTGTTATGAATAACAAAAATTGGTGGGAGGTGACCAGAAAGGTTGCCGACCCCTCTACTGGGGATTCCCTCTGGGCTGAATGAGGCTGTGCTACAGAACCAGTTCACCCACTGCTCGGTAAGACCTCGGACCCTGGGGATCGAACCCCGAACCATCAGGTCTGGGTCAGGGGTCCCTGCCCACTAGACAATCCTGCCACTACTGGTTATAAAGTCAACCAGGTCAACGAGGTCCTAAGAACTAGAGCCATCTGACAGTAGTTTGAGTTCGGTTTTGAAACAAATCAGGACTCGGTCCACATGAGAATGCACCAGTTTGGCTTCATAACCTGCTGCCTATAATCGCAGGGAAAGGTAGAACCACATCTTCATGACATCACACCTGTACGTCGAAACAAGCACCTCTTGGAACCACTGAAATCAAATGACCATGATGAATACCAATGTAAAACTCCAACTTCATTCACACAGCGTTGACCTTTGAACCACAGGACGGCCCAGACGACATACGGCTTAGCCTCATCCACAACCTGCTGTGGTTGGAGGAGCTAGCGTGTTTAGCCCGCGGCAGCTAACCCATTGGGCGTGTGGGCTCGAAGCCGGCTAGCCCCTCTTATAAAGAGCTACCTTGTGTCTGCTGGCGTCTTGTGACTCCCAGGAGGTCACAAGACGCGCCGACGGGCCGGGCCGTCCCACCGGTGACCTTCCAGCCTCGTTGAGGGCACCTTTCACGGGGGAAAGTATGCAGCAAATCCATTTCATGATCACTGCATTTATTCTGGCCTTTCAGAATCCAGCCTTAAAAACAAGCAAGACAGTCGACTCGATCGGCTGCATCCTGTCCCAACACACCGACTGGACCCCCCTGCGAGGGGCTCTTTAAAGACCGCCGCTCCTGCCTGTCACATGACCACTCACTGCACCCCCTGCAGGGATAGTGGAGGCTCCTGTATCCAGGGCCTGGTCTGAACCGGAGATACTAGAGGCTCCTGTACCCAGGGCCTGGTCTGAACCGGAGATAGTGGAGGCTCCTGTATCCAGGGCCTGGTCTGAACCGGAGATAGTGGAGGCTCCTGTATCCAGGGCCTGGTCTGAACCGGGGATACTAGAGGCTCCTGTACCCAGCCTGGTCTGAACCGGAGATAGTGGAGGCTCCTGTATCCAGGGCCTGGTCTGAACCGGAGATAGTAAAGGTTCCTGTATCCAGGGCCTCTCCTGAAGCTGAGACAGTACAAGAATCAGAACAGAAGAGGTACTTTAAAGAACAGACATGTCTGTACTGCTGCAGTGACAGACAGAACTCCCTGGCGTGGGAGGAGCTACAGTGAACAATGGGCGGGGCTCTAGTGAACCCCGCCCCTTCCTTTAGAGGCCCTGAACCGGTCCTGGAGTCACAGAGGTCACCTGTGTCTACCTGAGCTGCAGACGGCCTGGCCCGTGTTAACCAGGGTGGGTTAACTAGGGCAGAGGGTTAACCAGGGCAGAGGGTTAACCAGGGCAGAGGGTTAACCAGGGCAGAGGGTTAACCAGGGTGGGTTAACCAGGGTGGGTTAACTAGGGCAGAGGGTTAACCAGGGTGAGTTAACCAGGGTGAGTTAACCAGGGCAGAGGGTTAACCAGTGCTGAGGCTTAACCAGGGTGAGTTAACCAGGGTGAGTTAATCAGGGTGGATTAACCAGGGCAGAGGGTTAACCAGGGTGTGTTAACCAGGATGGGTTAACCAGGGCGGTGGGTTAACCAGGGTGGGTTAACCAGGGCTGAGGGTTAACCAGGGTGAGTTAACCAGGGCTGAGGGATAACCAGGGTGAGTTAACCAGGGTAGGTTAACCAGGGTAGGGTCAACCAGGGTGGGTTAACGAGGGTGGGTTAACCAGGGCTGTGGGTAAACCAGGGCTGAGGGTTAACCAGGGTGAGTTAACCCGGGGGAAGTTAACGAGGGGAAGTTAAGGAGGGGAGGTTAACCAGGATTAGGTTAACCAGGGGGCAGCTAACCCGGGTAAGGTAAACCAGGGTTAGGTTAACCAGGATTAGGTTAACCCGGGCCAGAGGAGGAGCAGACAGGAGGAGCAGGAGGCGGAGCCGGGTGACAGACAGGCGGTCCGGTCTTACGTGGGCGTGTCGTAGTCCAGGTGGGAGTGGCTCTGGGGCAGGGGGCTCCAGCCCGCCTGCCCCGCGTAGGGGGGGCTGTGGGCCGGGTACCTGAAGCCCCCCGGGGAGCCCGAGCACGCCGCCCCAAGGGCCCCTGAACCGCAGGGGGAGGGGCCGTAGGCCCCAAGGACCCCCGACCCGCAGGGGGAGGGGCCATAGGCCCCAAGGACCCCCGACCCGCAGGGGGAGGGGCCATAGGCCCCCACACCCCCCGACCCGCAGGGGGAGGGGCCGTAGGCCCCAAGGACCCCCGACCCGCAGGGGGAGGGGCCGTAGGCCCCAAGGACCCCCGACCCGCAGGGGGAGGGGCCGTACACCCCCTCGCCCGGACTGGCCGAGGAAGAGGAGGGTGAGGAGGCACCAGAACCACACAGCGTGAGGGGGGAGAGTGAGAGGGTGAGTGACAGGGGCCAGAGAGAGAATGAGACAGGGGCCAGAGAGAGAGAGAGAGAGTGAGACAGGGGCCAGAGAGAGAGTGAGAGAGTGAGACAGGGGCCAGAGAGAGAGGAAGAGTGAGACAGGGGCCAGATAGAGAGTGAGATGAAGAGTGAGACACGGAGCCATATATGGATGTAGAGTGAGACAGGGGGGGCATAAAGAGTGAGACACGGGGCAGATATAGAGGGGTAGTGAGACAGGGGGCAGATAGACAGTGTGAGAGTGGGATGACGAGTGAGACATGTGACCAGAAAGAGGGGAAGAGTGAGACAGGGGGAGGTTGATAGTGAGATAGTGAGAAGAAGAGTGAGATATGGGGCCAGATAGAGAGTGAGAGAGGAAGAGGGAGAGTGAGACCGGGGCCAGAGACAGGGAGAGTGAGACAGGGAGGGCAGATAGAAAGTGAGAGAGGAGTGAGACATGGGACAAAGAGAGAGAGTGAGAGTTAGAGGAAGAGTGAGAAAAGGGGACAAAGAGAGAGAGTGAGAGTTAGAGGAAGAGTGAGCAGCAGGTGACAGCAGGTGAACGCTCCGTATTCAGAAACACTCTTCTTGACATGCGGTACACAGGAAGTCCTTAAATGGGCAGCAAGCAAGTCCGGGTCCAAGACAAAATACCCTCTGTTGGGACCGCCCCCAGGTCTCAAGCTGGACGGAAGGGGGACAGGAAGTGGCTTGGCCTACAGGAAGTGTGGTGGCCTACAGGAAGTTGGTTGGCCTACAGGAAGTAGGGTGGCCTACAGGAAGTGGGTTGGCCTACAGGAAATGGGTTGGCCTACAGGAAGTGGGTTGACCTACAGGAAGTGTGGCGGCCTACAGGAAGTGGATTACTCCTACAGGAAGTGGTCTCACCTGTTCTCCTTGCCGTTGGGGATGACGGCCAGGCGGTCTGTGTTGTTGCGGTCGCTGCAGACGTACGTATTCCTCCGTGTCATCCCCGCAGACGCCGCCGTGCTCTGAGACAACAACAACAACATCATCAACAACATGAACAATAACATAATGCCATAACATCCACCAAACACAAGCAACTGCAAACAAAAACAACTATTCCGAAACGACGTCACCATGAAAACACAACTGACATAATCGTTATGCTTCTGTCTGTCTGTCTGTCTGTCCCTCCTCTTCCTATCTGTCTGTCTGTCTGTCTGTCTGTCTGTCTGTCTGTCTGTCTGTCTGTCTGTCTGTCTGTCTGTCTGTCCCTCCCTCCTCTCTGTCTGTCCCTCCCTCCTGTTCCTGTCTGTCTGTCTGTCCCTCCCTCCTCTTCCTGTCTGTCTGTCCCTCCCTCCTCTTCCTGTCTGTCTGTCTCTCCCTCCTCTTCCTATCTGTCTGTCTGTCCCTCCCTACTCTTCCTGTCTGTCTGTCTGTCCCTCCCTCCTCTTCCTGTCTGTCTGTCTGTCCCTCCCTCCTCTTCCTGTCTGTCTGTCTCTCCCTCCTCTGTCTGTCTGTCTGTCTGTCTGTCTCTCCCTCCTCTGTCTGTCTGTCTGTCTGTCTGTCTGTCTGTCTGTCTGTCTGTCTGTCTGTCTGTCTGTCTGTCTGTCTGTCTGTCTGTCTGTCTGTCTGTCTGTCCTCTTACCGTGTGTCCGTCTGTCTGTCGAGTGTGTGCTTGCGTGTGCGTGTCCGCGTGTGTGCGCTTGCGTGTCAGCGTGTGTGTCTCACCGCGGGGCCGGTGGTCGCCCCCTTCTTGCGGTCGGGGATGTCGGCCTTGTTGGGGTTGTTGGCGTTGCCGAGCAACGGGCTGGCGGGCGGGGCGCTGCGGCTGGAGGACAGCCCGGTGCGGGCGGAGGTGGAGGAGGTGGAGGAGGCGGAGGAGGGCTTCCTCAGGGCCACGCCCCCCTCCTCCTGCCCCTCCCCCACCGTGGTCTGACTCCGCTTGGGGTGGGAGCCCGGGGCCGCGTTCTGGCCCGCTGAGGGACGCACACACGTTATAGAGATACACACACACACACACACACACACGTTATAGAGATACACACACACACACACACACACACGTTATAGAGATACACACACACACGTTATAGAGATACACACACACACACACACACACACACACGTTATATAGAGATACAGCAGCATAGAACACACACACACGTTATATAGAGATACACACACACACACACCGTTATAGAGACACACACACACACACACGTTATAGAGATACACACACACACACACGTTATATAGAGATACAGAAGCATAGAATCACACACACACACACACACACACACACACACGTTATAGAGATACAGCAGCATAGAAACACACAAGTTATATAGAGATACAGCAACATAGAGATACACACACACATTACATAGAGATACAGCAACATAGAGATACACACACACACACACACACACACACACACACGCACACGCACACACACACACGTTAATATAGATACAGCAACATAGAAATACACACAAACACACACACATGTTAATATAGATACAGCAGGATAGAAATTCACACACACACACACACACACGTTAATAGAGATACAGCAACATAGAAAATACACCAACACACACACACGTCAATATAGAGATACAGCAACATAGAAATACACCAACACACACACACGTTAATATAGAGATACAGCAACATAGAAATACATCAACACACATTAATACCAGTCCCAGAGACAGGGCAGAGATAATGCGTAGTTTGGTATTCTATAACTATAATAAAGGATCAATACCAGTCGGACACAGGTCCGTGTTAATACGTAGTATGGCGTCAGTGAGTACTAATTAGGTTCCATGTGCTCTCCTATGGCAGCCGTGAACCAGTTCCGGACAACAGATCAATGCGACGTGACGCAATTCAATCAGAACCAGCCTCCTCTCCCACCAGGGTCGGCTTAGCTCAGGAGGTACAGCAGTTGTCTTGTAACCGAAAGGTTGCTAGTTCGATCCCCAGCTCAGAGTGTTGATGTGTCCCTGAGCGAGACACTTAACCCTAACTGCTCCTGACGAGCTGGCTGTCGCCCTAACTAACCCTGACTAACCGATGTAGGTCGCTTTGGATAAAAGAGCGTCTAAAAAATCCCCTGCAATTGTAATTGTACACCTATGGGGCCCAAAGTTATGTTGTTATTCTGTTTGTGTGTGTTACCTTGTTCACTGTAGCGCCTCTGCTTCTGATTGGACGCGCTGCGCTGGACCTTGAGGTGGGCGGGGGACTGACCATTCAGCTCGCTGGCTGGGCGGGGCTTAGCCAGGGACAGGTTACTGTTGGAGCCACTGGGTTCCATCTATACACACACACACAGAAACACACACACACACACACACACACATTAGATATAGGCTACAGCTCTCAAGTGGCTGAACAGCTGAGACTCTTCTCGCGTTATCTGTTGCTAAAGGGACGGAGGGGATGTGAAATACAACGTTGGAACACAATGAAGAGGAGGTCGAGGAGAGTAGAGGAGAGTAGTGTGGGCGTTAAGTAGAGGTCAGGTTAGGCAGAGCTTAATAATAAATAAGCTCCAGTTTGACAGGAGGTCAGGTGGTTAGGTTACCAGTTTGTCCATGTCTGAGCTCGTCCTAGACTCCAGTAGGTGGAGGTCAGATGAAGGTTAAGAAGAGGTTAAGGCAAGGTCAAGGTAGGAGGATGGGGAGAGGTTGTGTGTTGACCTCTGAGCTCTTCCTAGACAGCAGAAGGTAGGTGGCAGTAATCTCGTCGTA
The DNA here is from genome assembly GCF_026213295.1 of Gadus chalcogrammus. Lineage (NCBI taxonomy): Eukaryota > Metazoa > Chordata > Actinopteri > Gadiformes > Gadidae > Gadus > Gadus chalcogrammus. The sequence goes on from NC_079416.1 coordinate 21,861,246, forward strand.
TTTCATCTTGGCCAGCGACTCCTGGATCTCCTCCAGGTTGTAGCCCATCCCAACCATCACGTCTGAAACGAGAACCAGGACGCACGTGAAGATACATGAAGATACAGCGGAACTGCATGAGGAACACCTGAACTAATGAAGATACACCTGAACTAATGAAGATACAACTCCACTACATGAAGATACACCTGAATTAATGAAGATACAACTCCACTACATGAAGATACACCTGAACTAATGAAGATACAACTCCACTACATGAGGAACACCTGAACTAATGAAGATACACCAGGACTCCATGAAGAACACCTGAACTAATGAAGATACACCTGAACTAATGAAGATACAACTCCACTACATGAAGATACACCTGAACTAATGAAGATACAACTCCACTACATGAAGGTACACCTGAACTAATGAAGATACACCTGAACTAATGAAGATACAACTCCACTACATGAAGATACACCTGAACTAATGAAGATACAACTCCACTACATGAAGGTACACCTGAACTAATGAAGATACACCTGAACTAATGAAGATACAACTCCACTACATGAAGATACACCTGAACTAATGAAGATACAACTCCACTACATGAAGATACACCTGAACTAATGAATATACACCTGAACTAATGAAGATACAACTCCACTACATGAAGATACACCTGAACTAATGAAGATACACTCCACTACATGAAGATACACCTGAACTAAGAAGATACAACTCCACTACATGAAGATACACCTGAACTAATGAAGATACAACTCCACTACATGAAGATACACCTGAACTGATGAAGATACACCTGAACTAATGAAGAACACCTGGTCACAGGACCTACATGAAGTCATACTTGGGCATCATGAATATAATTAAATTCCATCTGATAAATCCTGCGTGGAAGACATATAAGATGGACTTAGTGCAGAGGGAGATTAGGAGGAAGAGAGAGACTGAAGCACACTTCAAGAGAAACAAAAATGGATTTAAGATGCCGACTGGTCTATATTTAATCACAGTTTCCCTGGAAAGTCTTTGATTCGGAGACAGTGGTTTATTTTAATAGATTAAGCTCAGGAATCACGACAGGGGATGAAGGAGACTTTGAAATGATACATGTCCACGCATCTAAAAATACAAGTGTTGCAGGAGACGACAGGAGCAAGGATACATTTCACTCTTGAGCTCCAGAAAAGACGCACACAGATACAGAGAGCCAGAGGGACAGAGACGGACACAGAGTCAGTGAAGGACAGAGAGACAGACAGAGAGACAGACAAACACCCTAAAAACCCCAACAGGCCTGTGTCGTGCTCTGGTGTCCACTATACTCAAATCAAATCTCAAAAAGATAATCTCAGAGCCTTTCTGCCAGGACTTATTTTCATTTACTTGAGCCAACATGTAGCTAACCAGCACACTGACGACAAGGTAGCTAACTAGCAAACAGACAGGGTAGCTAAATGACTAACTGTCTTGGTAGCCCACCAGCTAACTGACTGAGTAGCTTGCCGGCTAAATGACTTGGTAGGTTGCCAGCTAACTGACCTTATTGTATTATTCATTTTCTGACTAAACAGTACTTGAGTCAACCAACAATTCACATCAGCAGTCCCATTATGACAAACAAACACCCACACAACTGTGTGTGTCCATACGATACATTCCAGTGGACTGTAACTGTGCTTGTCTATACGGTACATTACGGTAGACCGAACCACGTACACAATAACATATCAGTTAAGTAGCCACTTTTATCAAGAGACTAAAAATATCCACAGTATCTCACACCACCCTACGCGCACACACTCTCTAGCACTATAAGTCCCAGTGTGGTTCACACACACACACACTTATTCTGCCCCAACACACGACTACACTGCAACACACACACACACACACACACACACACAAACACACACACACCTTTTAACCCCTCCCCCCCCCCCCCCCAAGCCTCCCTCACGTTGAGAGCAGCGTGCAGCTCCATCCCATAATGATCAAACATTCATCTCCGTGCTCCACATCTGCTCGTAGCAGACGCAGGAGGACTCTCACCGCAGGGGGCTAACTGGGTCTGCCCGGCTGGGGCTGGACACCCTGTTCACGGGAACAGGGTGTCCAGCGTACCTTCTGCCATCACACACTCTGAACAGTATGATGATTATCCTCTCTCTCTCTCTCTCTCTCTCTCGTACCTTCGTACCATGGCCCCTCGCAGTAGTATTATAATAACAACGTGTATTTCTGCTCCCTGGACGTCCTCAGGGGGCCCTGTTACCCAAACGACCCCGATCAATAAAGAACGGTTTGATTTGAATTTGGTCGCAGGCTCGACCGCCTCGCTGCGGAACCCCAGAGGTCCTCGGGAGTGGAGAGAGAATAACAGACCAACAGTACTGACCACGGTACTGGTGCTACTGGAGGGGGTACTGGTGCTACTGGAAGGGGTACTGGTGCTACTGGAGGGGGTACTGGTGCTACTGGAGGGGGTACTGGTGCTACTGGAGGGGGTACTGGTGCTACTGGAGGGGGTACTGGATGTACTGGAGGGGGTACTGGTTGTACCGTTCTCTGATCTGAGGCCAGACTGAACCGGTCTACAGAGTGGACCGATGCTAAGGGGTCACACACACACACACACACACACACACACACACACACACACACACACACACACACACACACACACACACACACACACACACAACACACACACACACACACACACACACACACACACAGAGAAAGAAACAGACAGTGAGAGATAGACAGTGAGAGAGAGTGGGAGAGAGAGAGAGAGTGGGAGAGAGAGAGACAGTGGGAGAGACAGAGAAATAGAGAAAGTGGGAGAGAGAGAAAGGGAAAGGGAGAGAGAGACACAGAGGCACAGAGCTCGCCTCTCGCAGTGAAGCAATGTTGTGAACACAGTGTGATGTAACGACGCCGGCAGAGTTATTTAGAGGAAGCCTCCTACATAGAGGAAGAGCAGAGGGGAAGAGGAAGAGGAGAACACAAGAAGAAGGAGGAGAATAGAGGAAGAGGAGGAGGAGGAGGAGAGGACAACAAGCTGAGGGAAGGAGTAGAGTGGAGTGAGGGAATGGTGTCAGGGGGTTGGCTGCTGTTGTCGTGGTGGCGATGGAGTCTGTGGAGAACAGCTCTTTTAAGGATGACTCAGAAAGCAGAACCACACTGTTGTGAAGGGTGGTGTGTATATGTTGAGATGGAGCATGTGCAGCCCTCCGGCTGCACATGCTACCGCTACACCTGGTGCTCAGCACCCAATATTTACTGCTACACCTGGGCTACACCACCCGTGACAAGATGTACACCACCCAACAGGAGGGAGGCACAGAGAGACAGACAGACAGACAGAGAGACGTAAAAACAGATGACGCAGAGAAATGAGGCCGAGAGATGGAGGGAAGCAATAAGCAATGAGGTGGAGAGAGAGAGAGAGAGAGAGAGAGTAGAGAGAGAAAGTAGAGAGAGAGAGAGAGAGAGAGAAGAGAGAGAAAGTAGAGAGAGAGAGAGAGAGAGAGAGAGAGAGAGAGAGAGAGAGAGAGAGAGAGAGAAAGTAGAGAGAGAGAGAGAGAGAGAGAGAGAGTAGAGAGAGGGAGAGGAGAGAGAGAGAGAGAGAGAGAGAGAGAGAGAGAGAGATAGAGAGAGAGAGAGAGAGAGAAGTAGAGAGAGAGAGAGAGAAAGTAGAGAGAGAGAAAGTAGAGAGAGAGAGAGAGAGAGAGAGAGAGAGAAGTAGAGAGAGAGTGGGAAGGTAGAGAAAGAGGGAAAGTAGAGAGAGAGAGAGAAAGTAGAGAGAGAGAGAGAAAGTAGAGAGAGAGAAAGTAGAGAGAGAAGAGAGAGAGAGTGGGAAGGTAGAGAAAGAGGGAAAGTAGAGAGAGAGAGAGAGAAAGTAGAGAGAGAGAAAGGGAAAGTAGAGAGAGAGACAGAAAGTAGAGACAGGGGAAGTAGAGAGAGGGGGAGAGAGAGGGAGTGAAAGAGGAAGAGAGTACATAGAAACAGAGACAACCAGAGAGAGGAGAAAGGGGGGATTAGAGAGAGAAAGGGAGAGAGCAGAGAGAGAGCAGATACAGGGAGAGAGGCAGAGGACGGGGGAGAAAGACCAACAGAGAGAGAGACAAGAGACAAAGACAAAGAAAGAGGACAGAGACAGAGACAGAGACACAGAGCGAGAGAGAGGCAGGGAGAGAGAGAGAGCGAGAGAGAGAGGAAGGGAGAGAGGCAGAGGGACAGAGAGAGGGGGGGGAAGCAAGAGATCCCTTGTACGGTACAGGCTCTGGGTTTCCAATTATCCCCCACCTCTCCGTGGGTGGGGGCTGGGGGCTCCAACCGGGGCCCAGCCAACCAGCTGCTGTTATGTAATCCACTCCCCCTGAGGACAGTAAATAACACAGCACCTAGACCCCCACTCCACCGCTCTGCTCCTCTCCTCTCCTCTCCTCTCCTCCTGCTGCTCTCCTCTCCTCTCCTCTCCTCCTGCTGCTCTCCTCTCCTCCTCTCCTCCTCTCGTCTTCCTCTCCTCCCCTCCTCCTCCCCTCCTCTCCCTCCTCCTCCTCCTCTCCTCCCCACCTCTCCCTCCTCCTCCTCTCCTCCCCTCCTCCTCCTCCTCTCCTCCCCACCTCTCCCTCCTCCTCCTCTCCTCCCCTCTCTCCTCTCCCCTCTCTCCTCTCCTCTCTCCCCTCTCTCCCCTCTCCACCATCCCGCCCCCTCTGTCTCCCCCCCCCTCCCCCCTCAGCCCTCTCCCTCTCCGTCGCCCTCCTCCTCATCACTAGGTTCTGAGGCTTAACCAGGCCTCCTTAACCAGACCTCCTAGTTCTGCTGCTCTGTGGACCCCCAGACCCCCCCAGACCACGGGGGTCCCGGGACCTGTGGAGTGTGGACCCCCTCTCCCCTCCGGGCGACGACCCGGACCCCCAAATCCCGGAACGGGTCCCCGAACGGGTTTCAAAAACGTCCTCGTTACACTAATTAACCATTCATAGACATCCGTGAACGCAGTAATAAGTCTGTCACTAGCGACGAGTGAATGCCGGTTAATTAGTATTCTCGTTGGCATTTACTAATAGGTCCATGTTAACTTAAAAGGTATTCATTTATACTTTAATTAATAGGGTTAGGCAGAGCCATAACTTATTATATAATGTATCAATTAATACCTCAGCTAACATGAACACGGACACCTTTAGTAGACCATTACCACAGCATCAGTTAACGGTTAATTAACTGGTAGTTCATTCTCATTACTGCATTAACGAAGATGTTAATTATTGTAACCTTTTTCGTGAGGGATCAAATGTACTCATTGTGGGGTCATGGGACTTTGTTTTGAAATGTACTTAGTGGGCACGGTCATGTGACTTTGTTTGAGGGTTTATTAAGGTTCATAACAATGTGATCATGTGACTATATCTATGGTGGCTGGTTCTACTTCCTAAATGTCAGGTCAGGTGACTTTCTATTGGGGTGGTTTAAGGTTCTGCTGTGGTCATGTGACTTTATATTGGGGTGGTTTAAGGTCCTGCTGTATGGTCATGTGACGGTGTTGTGTTAGGGTAATTTAACTTCCTTACATTGTCAAGTCACGTGACGTGTGGCCGGACTAAGCCTGAGTGCTGATGTTTACAATAATACACTTGATTTATAAAGCGCTTTTCAAGGTTAGCGAAGACACTTCTATGATAACTTCTATAGTCATCAAATCAAAACTAAAACATAAAGACGAGCATCAACGGAGGATCCATTCAAATGAAAACATTCAAGAAGTGTTCAGAAAGAGGAGGAGAAGAGATAGAGAGAGAAAGAGAGAGAATAAGAGAGAGAGAAAGAGAATAAGAGAAAGAGAATAAAAGAGAGAATAAGAGAGAAAGAGAAAGAGAGAGAATAAGAGAGAGAGAAAGAGAGAAAGAGAAAGAGAGAGAGTAAGAGAAAGAGAGCGATGACCCTGAGGTCATGTGACGGCGTGGTCACGTGACCCGTCACCCACCTATCCTCTTCTGGTCGGTGATATCCATCTCGGGCTCCAGGAAGGGCTTCAGGTGGTCCTCGTCGAAGCCCGCGTTGATCCAGCGGTCCTTCATGATTTGCTGGAGGGGACGGAGATCACATGACCTCATCAGAACACGAACAGCCAATCAAACGCTTCACGACGGACCTCAAAGTCCTCATGTTTTTGTGTGGCCTCTGTGTGTTTACATCGTTTGCAATCAGTCGATGTCCCATCATTAAAAAACAACTTCATCCTCCGCCCGGGTTGAACCGTGAGACACTGGAAGATATACACGCCTACTAACAGCCAATCACAAAGCTCCCAGACCACTTCCTGTGGCGAGGAACACAGCCAGGAAACCATGCAAGATAGACAGCGAACAGACTTCCTGGTTTCCACTCGAGACCAGTTTCATCCGGTCGCATTGCGTAACAAACATCAGACCATCCATATATAGTTCACACACGCGCACACAGAAAAGCATCTATAATTCAGTACACACACACACAATATACCAGTACACACATTTGTGTGTACTGGTATAAATATACCAGTACACACAAATGAAAGCACAACAGACAGAATGTGTTACATTGCCAACTGTTGCAGGCCGTGTAGCATCGGAGCGATGCTAGCTTCCCCGAGCTTGTAGCATAGCTTTGTGCTAGTAGCACAGCAACTACGCATCATTTACTTCACAAGCATTGAGTCACTTCAGGTCGTCTTCAAGCTACAATCAGAGGCGTTCTGTCCAGTGCTGGGGATATATTGCACTAGCTCACACACACGCACTCCCATAACTCTGGCACACAGACACACACACACACACACACACTCACTCAGGCACACAGACACACACACACACACAAATTACATTATACGCCGATTCTGTGCCTCTCTTCTTAGAACTTCTCATCCTCTGAGCCCTTCTCAGAAGACCCTAGCAGTAAACATCCTGTTCCTCTAGAACATGATTAGTGTATGCTCCCGACCCTTCAGCCCCGAGGTAGACTCTTCCATCCGAAGCCTTCACTGGATCCAGAGACATCACGGACTCATACTCTGACGAGGAGCAGGTAGGAGAGAGGGGGCGTCTCGGGCGAGAGGCCAACAGGTAGACCGTGGATACCATTGATCAAAAAGGTAGAACCTTCCAGCCTAACCAGTGCCAGACTTCTTAACCAGGGCCATCGCCTTAGACCACAGACTGGAGAGGTCTTTCAAGATGGTAGGGTACCCCAGCTAGAACCGTAAGGTGCATCAGGCGATCCGGAAGTAGTACCACGGACTCTGTGGACCCTGTGTCGTGCGTCGGGCCATCAGATCCTCCCGAGAGACGTCCTCCACACAAACAGAACCTCCACCAGGTGGAGGTTCTGTTTGTGTGGAGGACGTCTCTCAGGAGGATCCTCCTCCTTTGTCTCCACCGACGTCTGGGTTCTACTCCTTCATCCAGAGCCCGTCCAGCTCTTCTCTCCGGTTCTTTAGACCCACGGTGGAGGTTCACACACACACACACACACACACACACACACACACACACACACACACACACACACACACACACACACACACACACACACACACACACACACACACACACACACACACACACAGAACCCTAAGTGCAGAGTCCCGACCGGCCGACGACAGCGCCGCGGCTCAGAGGAACCGACCCCCCTCATGCACTATTCACGGCCGCTACGTCAGGAACCCAGAGTGCCGTCGGGGGGGCGGGGTCTCCCCCAGGGAGGGGGCGGAGCCGCCGCGTGATGATGTCATGGTGATGTCGTGGAGGTGGAGGAGGAGGAGCTGCTCCGGGACGGACCGCATGCCGGTGGGGGGGGGGTCGATGAGGAGGAGGATGGCGATGACGAAGAGGAGGGTTAATAAAAAAAGAGATATTTACATTGTCGGCGTCCTCCCTCACCTCCAGCGTGCCCCTCTTGGACGGGTTCAGCACCAGGAAGCGCTTCAGGAGGTTCTCGCAGTCCGTGGACATGTAGAACGGGATGCGGTACTTCCCCCGCAGAACCCGCTCCCGCAGCTCCTGGGGGACGGAGAGCCACAGCACAGCGTTAGAGGAACCGAGAGTAGAACCACAGCGTTAGAGGAACCGGGTTCAGCTACTGCGTTAACATCCCGCTAATGGAAGTATTAGTGGTGCCGTCTTCCAATCGAAATCGATGGTTTCAGAAAATGCCAAATAAAACACGACAGAGACTGTATGTCGCTAACATACTTGATGAAAAAAACAAGAAGATGAGGATGTCTGCATTGCCTTGGGAGAGTGTAGACTGTAAACTCTCCCGAGGCAATGCAGACATCCTGAATTGTAAATCCAGAATTAGGGATTATTTAATATCCATGTTAAAAAGAAGGAATAATGCCTCAGATTGCAATTTTTTTAAATATTGACCATGCTTTAAGGAAGCCAAATTTTTCACTTTATTTTTGTTTTTACACATTTGAAGATTTTATTTAAATTCACATTTGTCTTTTTATCTTTATTGTTGTTGTTGAACCGAAAATGATCCGACCCGTGACTCAAAAACCGTGACGCGCTCCGAACCGTGAGATTTGTGATCCGTTGCACCCCTAGTAAGTATTAACATGCGCATTACTCCGTTAACATGTGTATTACTGCGTTAAAACTAATGTGGTGGACCACATTTCGTTGTCTCTGTACTTGTACTCTGCACAATGACAATAAAGTTGAATCTGAATCTCAAGCCCACTTACGCAAGAATTAACATGCGTATAACTGCGTTAACATAACCATCCCCGAGTTAACATCCCACTAACGCAGGGTATCTCACTCCTCGAGGAGTGAGTGGAAGCTGGGGAGGTGACAGCGGGCAAAGGCCTTTCAGCGGTCAGCCCCTTAACCAGGTTAAGGCGTTTCCACGGTCACCCCCGTAACCAGGTTACGGTGGAGGTTGTCCGCGTGTCCAGGGACCGTGTGTCCATGTGTCCCGGGGAGAATCCCAGCGCTCCAGGAACACAGGACTGCATTATCCCAGGTGTTACATAATCAGGGCCGTTCTCAGGTTTCAAGGACGGGACCTTCTGGCGCGCGGCCCTCGCTGTCTGCTCCGTTTAAAGGGGCCCCACAGTGGGGGGGGGGGGGGGGGGCAGCCGGGCAACGCACTATACTCCTACCTATTACTAGAAGGAGGCAGGGCAGGGGACGTCCAGCGGACTGCGTTAACATGGACGCTGTGAGTGGCCCTCTATGCTGTCTCACTTGTCTGAATGAACCGCGACCGTGACATTTACATTTAGGGCATTTAGCTTCGAAACTTTTTATCCAAAGCGACTTAATACACGCATCGACACAGCGACGGAGGAGTCGACCACGCAGGGCGACAGCCGGCTCGTCGGGAGCAGTCAGGGTGAGGGCGTCTCGCTCAGGGGCGCGTCGACACTCCGCTAGGAGGAGCCGGGGAATCGAACTAGCAACCTTCCGGTTACAAGTGAACCCGCTCTACTTCCTAGCTAACCGTGACCTTGGACCATACAAACAGAATAATAAAGTTACTTGACTTGAATAATGAATAACGCCGGTTATATGAGCGGGGAACTCAGGGAAGGAGGAATAGTCCGACGCTTTATGGGGAGGGAAGGGAAATGTGTTGTTCCACATAAACTTAGTTACAGTACGTGGTCAAGAGTCGTTCAGACAGCCACGGTGACAACGCACAACATGATACATGTTGACACACAAACAAGCTCTCACACACATGCACAAACCAGGTCTCACACACAGACACACACACACACACAAGGTCCCTCACACACACACACACACACACAAACCAGGTCTCACACGCACACACACACACACCAGGTCTCACACGCACACACACACACACCAGGTCTCACACATACACATTACACACACAAACCAGGTCACACACACACACACACAAACCAGGTCTCTCACACACACACACACACACACACACACACACACACACACACACACACACACACACACACACACACACACACACACACACACAAACACACACACACAGTCTCTCCCCACCACCCCCACCCACCTTGAGGTTCTGCCCGTCGAAGGGCAGCGAGCCGCTGACCAGCGTGTAGAGGATGACTCCCAGGCTCCAGACGTCCACCTCGGGCCCGTCGTACTTCTTCCCCTGGAAGAGCTCGGGCGCGGCGTAGGGCGGGGAGCCGCAGAAGGTGTCCAGCTTGTTGCCCGTCGTGAACTCGTTGCTGAAGCCGAAGTCGGCGATCTTGATGTTCATGTCGGCGTCCAGGAGCAGGTTCTCCGCCTGAGGAACCGAGAGGAACCGAGAGGAACCGCTCTTACTGAGGGGGTCGGGTCCGAGCCGAGAGGAACCGCTCTTACTGAGGGGGTCGGGTCCGAACCACGACACCAACGCAGCCTCTCACACTCGCATGCACGCACTCACATGAGTCAGGTACTGGTCCAGTCCCAGTCCCAGCTCAGTACCAGTCAGGTACCAGTCAGGTACCAGCCAGGTACCAGTCAATTCCCATCCAGGTACTAGTCCTGTACTAGTCCAGTACCAGTCAAGTACTAGTCCAGTACCAGTCAGGTACTAGTCCAGTACCAGTCAAGTACTAGTCCAGTACCAGCCAGGTACTAGTCCAGTACCAGTCAAGTACTAGTCCCATACCAGTCAAATACTAGTCCAGTACCAGCCAGGTACCAGTCAGGTACCAGTCAGGTACCAGTCAGGTACCAGTCAGGTACCAGTCAGGTACCTGTCAGGTATCAGTTCAGTACCACCACCCTACGCCCTACCCTGTTCCCCAGCCCATTATTAAAGACCTGCATTTTCTACACGCCAGAAAACATCGCTATGGAAACAGGTGACGCGTCGCTATGGAAACAGGTGACCCAGAAGCAGGAGTTGGTGGACTGGTTAAAGTTTAACTGGGTGTTCCAATTCTCACACACACGCACACACACACACACACACACACACTAATAAATGCATAGGACAACACTTCCCTGGACATGGGCTCATGAATTATTGGTGGTCCTGAAGGGAGGGGGGGCGGTCTCTCTCACACACATACACAAACACCTTCGACAACAACACTACCGGATGGACACACTTATATAAGCGCCACACAGTAACACATGCACGTTGAAACCCATATCGCACACAGCGATACACACAGCAGTGACTCACCTTGAGGTCTCTGTGGACAATGTGCTTCTGGTGGCAGTACTGCACGGCTGAAACTATCTGTAAACACACACACACACACACACACACACACACACACACACACACACACACACACACACACACACACACACACACACACACACACACACACACACACACACACACACACACACACAGGGTTTGATTAGGAAGCATTAGGGTGAAGTATAGTTTAACGTGTGACAACACACACAAGAGGGCTCTCTGGTTGCAATGGGATCTGATTGGACGTTTGATCGGAGAACAGAGAGTAGAAAAGGCTGTGTGGGAAAGAACAGCTCAACTACCTGGGGCCGGGGGGGGGGGGGGGGGGAGAGAGAGAGGGAGGGAGGAGAAGGAGGACAGCGAGAGAGGGGGAGACGGATCCAGGTACCAAGGAGACACCAGGAAGGGGAGAGTGGTCAGCCCAGAAAACTGCAGAGGGGGTGAGGAAGAGGGTGAGGAAGAGGGGGAGGAAGGGGAGGAGGGGGGGCTGTTACCTGTCTAAATTTAGCCCTGGCCTCTTTTTCTTTCATCCTTCCATGTGCAACAAGGTAGTCGAACACCTCACCTGGGAGAGGAGAGAGAGATATGCACGCATAAAACACAAAATGTACCGACTGCCCAATGCTGCCCCCCAAACACCTGGAGAGCCAATCAGTAACTAGTCTGAGGCTGAACTAGTCGGCTACCAACCCGGGCTAGTAACCCTGTTGACTGTTCATTAGAGGGGCCCATAACAACACAGGTCTTGATGGTGTGTGTGTGTGTGTGTGTGTGTGTGTGTGTGTGTGTGTGTGTGTGTGTGTGTGTGTGTGTGTGTGTGTGTGTGTGTGTGTGTGTGTGTGTGTGTGTGTGTGTGTGTGTGTGTGTGTGGATCCTCACCTCCGCTGGCGTACTCCATGATTAGGTAGAGGGTCCTGTCCGTCTCGATCACCTCAAACAGCTTGACTACAGACAGACAGACAGACAGACAGACAGACAGACAGACAGACAGACAGACAGACAGACAGACAGACAGACAAGACAGAAACAGAGAGAAAGAGACACAGAGAGAGGGAGAGTTACGTAATGAACCGTTTAATTGCCACTAAAGGTTATGCAGCCAAGCGTTTTAAAAGGCTTCCTCTCCTCCTCTCCTCCTCCTCCTCCTCTAGAGCCCCAGCCCTGTGTATGAGGACACAGGAGGGTCTGCTGATGAGTGTACTGAAAACGGTACACAACTAAATATAGGCCCCCGAGCAGCAGGAGAAGGTAGAGGACGAGAGACACCGCCGGCTCCCACACGATGAGTCTCAGAGCCGTGGAGCACAATCATGTGTTCACAGGAAGTCACGGTGTTTCCAGGTGTGTGTGTGTGTGTGTGTGTGTGTGTGTGTGTGTGTGTGTGTGTGTGTGTGTGTGTGTGTGTGTGTGTGTGTGTGTGTGTGTGTGTGTGTGTGTGTGTGTGTGTGTGTGTGTGTGTGTGTGTGTGTGTGTGTGTGTGTGTGTGTGTGTGTGTCAGACTATCAGGGAACCCCAGACGCACTGCAGAGAGACTTCTAGAAGGAAGTCCCTCAAATCTGTTCAACAACAGAGTTAAACAAATCTGTATCTATAAAGTGAGTGTTAATGTGTGCAGTACTGTATCTCTATAGAGGGTGTTAATGTGAGCAGTACTGTATCTCTATAGAGGGTGTTAATGTGAGCAGTACTGTATCTCTATAGAGGGTGTTAATGTGAGCAGTACTGTATCTCTATAGAGGGTGTTAATGTGAGCAGTACTGTATCTCTATAGAGGGTGTTAATGTGTGCAGTACTGTATCTCTATAGAGGGTGTTAATGTGAGCAGTACTGTATCTCTATAGAGGGTGTTAATGTGTGCAGTACTGTATCTCTATAGAGGGTGTTAATGTGAGCAGTACTGTATCTCTATAGAGGGTGTTAATGTGAGCAGTACTGTATCTCTATAGAGGGTGTTAATGTGAGCAGTACTGTATCTCTATAGAGGGTGTTAATGTGAGCAGTACTGTATCTCTATAGAGGGTGTTAATGTGAGCAGTACTGTATCTCTATAGAGGGTGTTAATGTGTGCAGTACTATATCTCTATAGAGGGTGTTAATGTGAGCAGTACTGTATCTCTATAGAGGGTGTTAATGTGAGCAGTACTGTATCTCTATAGAGGGTGTTAATGTGAGCAGTACTGTATCTCTATAGAGGGTGTTAATGTGAGCAGTACTGTATCTCTATAGAGGGTGTTAATGTGAGCAGTACTGTATCTCTATAGAGGGTGTTAATGTGAGCAGTACTGTATCTCTATAGAGGGTGTTAATGTGAGCAGTACTGTATCTCTATAGAGGGTGTTAATGTGTGCAGTACTGTATCTCTACAGCGATTGTTAACACATGTAGGACTGTATCTCTAAAGTGAGGGATAATGTGTGCAGGACTTTATCACTCAGGTGAGTGTTGATACACTATACGTCAACACGGTTCTTACCTATATTTGGATGATTCAGGATCTTCATTATTCTAACTTCTCTGAAGAGCTGGAAGAAAGAAAACAAACAAGGTTATCAAAGGCTGCGTCGGCCAGGGCTGAGTTCATATCACAAGAGACTACAACCACAGCGGAGCATCAAGTACATCTCCCAGCAGCCCTTTCCTGGATAGAAGGACTACAGAGCCAGCCCAGTGTGGAGATAACGGGCCAGAACTGTGATAGATAGGGGCCCCTTTACACACCCCACAAGGCCCCCCAGTCTCACTGAGTGAGCAGAGGCTGGAGCTCCACATTGAATCATTCAGCAGATTACGCTTTCATCCACGCCGCTTACAAGTGAGGCACAGAACAATCAAAGCATGCGATCAATATTCGAGGAGCTGCTGGGCGCCCTAGATACGGCTGCAGAGAGAGCCGGACCAGGGCTCAGCATCACGTTAGCTCGAGCTTAGCATCACGTTAGCTCGGGCTCAGCACGTAGCTTAGCTCACTGTCCAGCAAGCCCAGCAACATCGACAGTACATCCTGAAATTTGTTTTAAAATGTTTGCTTGTATTACTGTCGTTTAAGTCAATGGTGGTGCCTGCGCGACCTTATCAACCAAGAGGGAGGAGTCACCATGCGGTTGCTGATCAGGATCTCTTCCTTGTTTGTGAAGTGTTTTTTCTTCGTGCCCTTTGGGGGGGCTAGGGTTAGGGGAGGTCATAAACACATGGCCTTCTGCCCTTTGAGACTGGAACTGTGATGACTGCTATGCAAACACACATTTAAGTCCTGTGATAAGGTTTAAGGGAAATCTGACTAAATGTGTCGTTTATTAACAATAACAACCAAGACAGCTTTTATTTAATCAAATTCCTACTTCAGATATTCCCTGTGAAAGTGGTATGAAATGGTTAAAACCTGTACGAGTGGAATAGCATCCCAAAGTCTTCAGTTTGAAGACTGCTTCATAATCCCTGCAGTCCGCCTGCCCGGCTCAGACCACACACAAACACACTTTTACGTATCCCGCTCTTATTTTGAAACAGGAAATCAAACTTTCCGGTGTTTTACATCCTCCTGATTTCCTGAAGACATTCCGATAAGAGCCGGCCCCCGTAGGTGAGCGGTGAAACCAGACACGGACCCCCGGCTCTGGAACATCATTGTTTCCTGAGCCGGGACATGGAAGGGGGGGGGGGGGGGGGGGGGGCCTGGGCCAACTGCCACACCGTTGTCGTGGAAACTGATCTTTCTATCATGGCCGCTTGCCTCACCTCGGGCGGTGGAGAGAATACGAGGAATCCCCTCTTCCAGGAAACAACAGCGGGCCTGTTCCTAGCCCCCTGGGTGAAGCACATCCACCTCCTCGCTCGACCGGTTCAACCGGTCTAAGCACAGCCAGGTCCACCTGGTCCGACTAGTTTCAACCAGTTCATGCTAGCTCTGATAAATTCAAAACTAGTTCTGACCTAGGGGTTGAAATCGATTGATTATTATTCTTTATTTTCAATCGATTCACGTAAGATTCACGATTCTTATCCTATTGGATTTGTGGGTTTACTTATTAATTTTTTCCTCATGTCTTAAGTTTACCTTATTTTGTGTATATATTATTGCATTATATAATTTTATCAAATATAAAATCGACATAATCTCGTACGCTCTCCGTTAGCGCGCAGCGAAACGGCGCCGATCTTGAAGTCAGAATCCCGACGTGCTGAATCTAGAATCCGCTCTGAATCAGGGGACAGTTTGGATCGGGACCCCAAGAACGGGGGATCGTCACGTGGGACGGTGAGGCACTGAAAGGGTGCGCGCGTCCTTCCGTTGGTCGGTTGCCTCACCACGGCGAGAGGCGCCACGATGTCTACCTGCACCTCAAGGGCGGGGTGGGGGTGGGGGGGGGGGGCGTCTGTCAAGGTGTGGAGGATCAAACCCCCCAGGGAGATTCTTGTGCACGCAGCGCTGGGAGGCGAGCGAGGCCCCCGTCGTCGTCAGACGATGATGTACATAAAGTTTCAACATGTGCGGTCACACCCCCGGCCGTCTACGTCAGGCCGCCTGCGTCACCAGTCGCTACGGGCCCGCCCCGGAGCGAGCGCACGAGCGCTACGTCTGCCGACAGAGAGCCCCTTCAGCCCTCAGAGGTAGCAGGAGACCCCATGGATTATTGATCCGCCGTTAACTACCTCTCTCTATCTCGCTCTCTCTCCTCATGCAAATATCACACGCATCAATCATTCATTATCAGGACACACACACACACACACACACACACACACACACACACACACACACACACACACACACACACACACACACACACACACACACACACACACACACACACACACACACACACACACGTTTGGGTTATGTTAGTCCTCTGGATACGCCATCCCAACACATCAAGAGTTCAGAGGCGTTCCGGTGATTTCCTTGACTTTATGGCCTCTACACTGAGTCACTAACCCCGCCCGGCCAGCTCCGGAGGAGACAAAAAACACACGTCCACCATATGAGCAAACACTTTGTTTTCAAGGGAAGAGAATAGCGGAAAAACACCAGAGTGATTCACCACAGAACAGGTCCAGGACCCAAACATGCTATTGGCCCAGCCCGACCCCAGATACAGGATGCTAGGCTGCTATTGGTCCATCCATACCAAGGACCCCAGCTTTCCATTGGTCGAGCCTGATCGCAGACCCACGAGGCTTTGCTGCCATTGGTCCAGCCTGACCCAAGATCCAGGATGCTTAGCTGCTATTGGTCTAGCCTGACCCAAGATCCAGGATGCTTAGCTGCTATTGGTCCAGCCTGACATCAGAACCAGGATGCTTAGCTGCTATTGGCCCAGCCTGACCACAGACCCAGTATTCCCTCGTGCTATTGGTCTAACCAGAACCCTGCAGTGATGTACGAGGTCTGGTTGAAATCGATGTCCACATGGATCGTCAGTCCAGTGAGAGCTGGACATGAAGATCTCACTACACTACAACATGTGCAATGTGGCTTATTTCTCTATACTATGCATGTGTACGTTTTTAATTTCCACTTAAAGTATGCACGACAAGGGACTTCATCGTTTGTAAATTGTCTCGTGTGCAAAATAATTTCCCTGCGTGGATCGATGGAGAAGCATCAGTCCTCCATGATCCCTCCTCCATCCTTCGGGTTGAAACATGCAGCAAAGTGTTTCTCCTCAGTCTGCAGTCTCCTCATACAATATGAATAAGACCAGGCCTGACCTCACTCCATCTTGCAGTTTTAAACAAGACTACTGTGCACAACATCACAAACTTCTCTCAGCCTCACTACATCACAACCTCACTACTATGCTACAACACAACCTCCGTACTATACTACAACAACACCTCTACATGGTCAGCCTCACTACTAGACTACATCACAACCTACTCTCAGCCTCGCTACAACACAACCTCTACATGCTCAGCCTCACTACTACACTACAACACAACCTCACTTCTACTATACTACAACACAACCTCGACACGCTCAGCCTCACTACTATACTACAACACAACCTCACTACTATACTACAACACCACCGCTACACGCTCAGCCTCACTACTACACTACAACACAACCTCACTACTATACTACAACACAACCTCGACACGCTCAGCCTCACTACAACCTCACTACTATACTACAACACAACCTCACTACTATACTACAACACAACCTCTACCTGCTCAGCCTCACTACTATACTACAACACAACCTCACTTCTACTATACTACAACACAACCTCTACACGCTCAGCCTCACTACTATACTACAACACAACCTCACTACTATACTACAACACCACCGCTACACGCTCAGCCTCACTACAACCTCCCTACTATACTACAACACAACCTCACTGCTAAACTACAACAACATCTCTACATGCTCAGCCTCACTACTATATTACAACACAACCTCTACACGCTCAGCCTCACTACTATACTACAACACAACCTCTACACGCTCAGCCTCACTACAACCTCACTACTATACTACAACACAACCTCTACACGCTCAGCCTCACTTCAACCTCACTACTATACTACAACACAACCTCACTACTATACTACAACACAATCTCTACACGCTCAGCCTCACTACTATACTACAACACAACCTCACTACTATACTACAACACAACCTCTACATGCTCAGCCTCACTACTACACTACAACACATTAATTTAAAGACTAACTTCCTGCTTATTTGAATTAAAGAAGTACACCTCTGAACACCAGCTCGGCCGCGACGCCAGAGTCAATATTTGCTGACGACAGGAGGCTCCTGTCAGACGTGCAGGCAGCTAGGCGCTGTTGTTTACAGTTCATTAAGGCTGGAGCCACTCCTACCCCTGACCTTTACCCTCTGACCGGCAGTGATGATAACGGCATGCTTCCCTCGAGTGGACCTCCAGTGACGATTCTGGCGCTTTGTTGGACGGACGCTAATGAGGCGTCAAACGGCCACTATAGGTCTATACCCTCTGGGTCATAGATCTCTACGTAACCATGGGTCTCACTCTCTAGGTCATGGATCTCTACGTAAACAATGGGCCGAATTCAAATCTATTGAAACTAGTCAAAAGAAACGGACACAAGCCCCCAATTAATTCATGTAACAGTGGTCTCACTCTCTAGGTCATGGATCTCTACGCCCTTCTCTAAATATAAAAAAAAACCGAAGGACCCTTTCAGGACCAGAGTGGGGACCCCCAACCACACCCAGGGCTTCACCCTCAACATGATGACCCGCATCTGGCCCGTCTTCCCGCTCTCCTCCGCCCCAGGAGGGGAACAAAGAAACAGGAACCAGCCATACAATTTCCCGACGGCCACGAGGGAATTAAACCAACAAAAACCCAAACCCGACTCTGACGCCGTTGTTTTTCTCCTGGTTCCCGTCGCGAGGAGTGACCCTGAGCGACGTTTCGGACATCTTTTCTAACCAAGGTGTTTTTCCCCCCTGTGCTTTCCACACACACCGGCAGGCTCACAACAAGAGAGCCTGCTGACAATAGCCTTCTGCTTTGTTGCTCCATGAGCGCCGCTCGCTGTTTTTCTGCCAGCTTAGTGGCCGGCAGAGCCAGCCCCTCCGCTACAAAGGCAAGAATCAATGAGCCCGTGGAAAAACAGACGAAACTACGGCGGAGGGAGAGAGGGCTTGGACCAGCGCCACAGAGAGAGACCAGGCTGGTCTAGAGGCAGAGAGACCTGTATTAGAGACAGAGAGACCAGGCTGGTCTAGAGACAGAGAGACCATGCTGTATTAGAGACAGAGACCAGACTGGTCTAGAGGCAGAGAGACCAGGCAGGACTAGAGACAGAGAGACCAGGCTGTACTAGAGGCAGAGAGACCAGGCAGTACTAGAGGCAGAGAGACCAGGCTGGTCTAGAGACAGAGAGACCAGGCTGGTCTAGAGACAGAGAGACCAGGCTGGTCTAGAGACAGAGAGACCAGGCTGGTCTAGAGACAGAGACCAGGCTGGTCTAGAGACAGAGAGACCATGCTGTATTAGAGACAGAGACCAGGCTGGTCTAGAGGCAGAGAGACCAGGCAGTACTAGAGACAGAGAGACCAGGCTGGTCTAGAGACAGAGAGATATGATCTACTGATAGAGAGACCTGGTCTAGACACAGCAAGAGCACGCTGGTCTAGAGACAGAGAGACTAAAATAAATGTCACATGTTCCAGCATTGGATCAAAGATACCGTGATATTTGCCTTGGTCAAGAGTGCCGCGCTGCACGTGCACGTGCGCACACACACACACACACACACACACACACACACACACACACACACACACACACACACACACACACACACACACACACACACACACACACACACACACACACACACACACACACACACACACACACACAGTGAGCGGCCTGACATGGGCCTGACATGGGCAGGACTAGCATCACCAGATAATGCGCTGCTACGTGACAGCTGCTCCCCAGGGTGTTGGGCGGCAGACGGGCACGGGGCCAGGCGTGTCCCTGCCGTTTCATCAGAGAGCCCTGCCTGCTCTCAGCGTCAACACGCTGCTTTCTGCACCTCGTGGCCATCTTGGTCCCGAGCGCTCACCAGGACCCAGCTCTGGCCTAGGCTCGGCTGGGAGGCTCCCACAGACACAGAGCCGTCTAGACGCCACTAGACAACAAAGCTCGATAAGATTCCGCGATTCTCGCAAGCTAAAAGTAATATTGAGTCATTTTAGCGGACGATTTTATCCGCAGTAACCAACCGTGAATCCAGATACAATACATGCCGGTAGGGGTAAGGGGTCATCTTGCTCTACGATGCCCACAGGTTAGAATGCGGACATCGCAATCCAGCACGACTGAAACCACCCCTGGTGCATTTGTAAGCTTTCACTAAGCGTGCGAGGAGTCTGATGTGCATAAGGCAAGGACACTGCAAGGCATCGTGGGAAAGTTCAAATTCCTGGTCGAGATATAACTTGACCATCACGGGATAGTGGGTGCATTTTCAGCCCTAATCGGATTTCAGACTCCCAACACTGAGCCATGATGGCCGACGCCTTGCACGTATGACCAGAGATGGTAGACAGTGGAACCTTGGTGTCTGGGCCTGTCAAATCCATATGCAGTGCTTTCATCAGACCTGCAGGGCTCCCAGGGCTGGTCTGCTAGGCGCTCAAAGGACGGACATACGACCGTAGCCTCGTATGATACCAGGGTGAGGCCATGAGTCTCCAACAGCAGAGGACAGACGGACAGACAGACGGACTGTAGCTCACCTTCTGCAGGCTGTTGGGGTTGAGCTGGGTCTTGTCTATGATCTTGATGGCCACCTGTGGACAGAAGAAGCAGTGAACTATAGAATCACCACTCTGAACTTTAGTACTGCTTTAGCACTAGCAAGTTGCTACTTTAGCCCTAGCATGCTTCTCCTATACAACTAGCATACTATACTACTATACTAGCATGCTACTACTAGAGTACTAGAATGCTAGTACTTTACTACTAGCATGCTAGTACTATACTACTAGCCTGCTACTAACATGCTACTACTATAGCACTTGCATGCTACTACTATAGCACTTTACCAGACACAACCCAAATATAGCAAATTGTATTTATATATATTTCAACAAGAAGAGAACAGTTTGTCTTTCCTAGTGGAACGTTTTGATGAAGTACATCCTACATAAAATACTTTGGTTTGTATCCAAGTAATCTCTTTTATGGTTCAAATTCTTTCTCTTTACAGAATGAAAGCATGTGAACTGCTCATAGTAGCATAATGTTTTGACACTAGAGTAAGACTGTTACGGTGGGGTAACAGTCCTAAATACCCCAATACCCTCTTATTAGGGCTGGTAATAAAATAATTTGGTCTTGCCCACGGACTGCTCCGTCTTTAAACGGGGAGGATTTACGGAGATCTGGACATGCTAGTTGCCTCGACAACAGACACATAAGCAGTAAGCCAGGTCTTTAAGGGTGTGTGTGTGTGTGTGTGTGGTCGGTGGGGGGGGGCTCACTACCCTCTGCTGTCACCAGATGGTAAAATGAACCCTAGAGTTAAAGAGCCCGAATCCAGTCCCTCCACAGAACAGAACAGAGCAGGGACGGGATTCAACGCTTGTTGTTTTGTACTGGTTTAGATGGTTTGCCTTTCGCCCTAACTTGGTGACGCAATGAGAAAGTGTCATGTTTGTTAACCGTTATTATTCCCAGCGGGGGGGACGTCCGGGCGGTTAAAGGGGGTACCTTTACCGGTACAGTCCGTGAGACTGTGCCGTTGCCTGGTGTTGTATGAATTCCCCATCATATGAGCCGAGGTAAACGCACACTTTAATGCACGGCCTCCTTCACCGCGGCGGCGGTCGGCGACCCCTTGACCCCTGACCCCTGACCCCGGCTCACCTCTCGCCCCGTCAGGATGTGTCTGGCGAGCTTGACCTTGGCGAAGTTGCCCTTGCCGATGGTCTTCAGCAGGCGGTAGTTCCCCACGTGGGGCTGTTGCGGCTCGTCCCCGCCGCCGCCGCCCGAGCCGCGGGACCGGCCCCCCGACCGCACCGGGCGGGCGGTCACCTCCTGGCGGCCGTTGGTCGTGTGCTGCGGAACCCACGGAGACACGCCGGTCACATGACGCACGCCACGGTCACGTGACGCGCACAAACAGAAGCCTCCATCGGCGTACTGAGCAGAGGATCCTAACCTGCCTCCGGAGACCTTTACCACCCCCCCAAACCCCCCCCTTCACCCGAGACCCCCACAGAATCAAATCTGAACGTCAATAACACCGCCCTTTAAAACAATGACAGCTGATCTTCCACAGTAGCCAGCGAGACGCTCAAAGTTTGTAACCACGGCGATAGATTCATCAGTGCCCCCATCACACACGTCACGTCAGCAGCCTCCGGCACGCGACCTACAGACCGAACCACACCCCCAAAGTCCCGGCTTAAGATCTACACAACATGCTTACACAACAACCAACAACTACTCACTACAAAACACTAACCACTTACCGTCTACAATGTCCCCACAGAGCCACGACAACACACTACAGTGTCCCTATGCAACCACAACAACACACTAGAACGTCCCCTACAGAACCACGACAACACACTACACACTCTTACGTCCCAATGACACACCAACATCCTGCTCTGTGCCTAGAACCCCTCCCCCCCCCTCCCAGAACCCAGTACCATGTAGGGCACCACAATGTGCTGGCGTCTCTCCTCGACACCACCGGGTCCCCGAGTGTGTGAACACACTTGAGGCCTGTGTTTGCTTTAATGGGTGACGTGCGACTCTTAATTACAGAGCGGGCTCAGCATACATCCTGACTGCGTGCATCTCACGTCCTGTGTCTCACCTCAGGATGGCTGACGGGTGTGCGAACGAGAGGACGTTGTGGTCGCTAAACTAGCCTAGCCATCTCCGAACGAGTGGTGAGAAGTGTACAAAACAAGACTTGTTTACTAGTCGAGATTAGCGGGCCTGTCTCTTATTTCTGGTCGTGAGAAGTGAACAGGAAGTTGGGAGAGAGTCCCAACTTTGGCATGAGTCCAGGGTTCGACGGCCAAGGGAGATGGGAATTGATTCCCTGGGTGCTATTTAAAAACAACAATCAAACCCTGGCTCCGCCCAGGCCCGCTGAACACAAGACATCTCCTCTGGGGCGGGACGGTATCGATGAGTGTGACCCTGTTGATCTCCCACCTAGCGGGAACGGGTCAACACTTTGACTTCCAACTTCATGCATGAAGTTCCATTCCATGGAAAATAACCTGAATACTAACAGAGCTCGACTTTCATTAATAGGATAAAAATTCTTATTCGCACATCCATATATGCCGCCTCTCACTGTAAACACAAAAAAAACACTAAATCCATAACGAAGACTCTCCCTCCCTCCCCGCCGGCTATTCTCCCCCCGCCGGGTACTCACCCAGTCGCGGCGTTTCCTCGTCGACTGGGACCCGGTCATGGTCTTGCTGCTAACCTTAACGCAGTCTAAATCAACGGCGGAGCTACTAGGGTGTTTTGTTCATAGACACCATATCCCCCCCAGCCCTGGCCGCCGGTCCGATACCCACAGAGACAATGAGCTGACAGAGTTTCTCCTGGTCAACAGGGGTGGGACACAGGAATGCCCATATTTGGAAGGGCAGCGATTGAAACCCTCGAGTGACACTTTGGAAAACCAGTAGGAATACCAGTACGAACACAAGTACTCTGGCACATAGGCGACAAAGTGTTGCACTTTAGTTCGTAGTTAGGCCCTAAAGATGGGCTACTCCCCGAACATCCACCTCGGAACTTGGTTCAATTCAATAACCCATAAACGGTCTAAAAACAGAGACTAGACCCGTGAACCTCCGAGGCCACAGCGGGGAGGATTACAGGGCGTGTTGGGCTGAAGGGTACGAGTGTTTACGAGTTGTTTAAACAATCTTTCAGCCCCTTATAAACCCATTATCAAGCAGTATAATGGACCCCCACGGCGGGGGGGTCGTGTGCTGCTTCAGCACAACAAGTCCTTCCTATGGGTGTGCTTAGGGGATGTGAACAAAGTCAGCAGTCTACTTACGCCCTCCGTCGGCTTCTCATTGACGGTCGGAAGGGGGGTTTTGGACGACATGGTAGTCCTGGACGGGTCGACGCCTCACTGTGAGTATTAATATTCAGATGGGATTCTGCAGCACCTAGTCTAACCCTGGGAACTAGTGCCTTCTCTCGGCTCCAGACCGTGCAGCCCTTTCGGAAAACAGTCTCAGCATTGATCCGTGACGGGTCCCGAGCAGACGTGGTCCCCCTGGCCTGGTGAACCCTGATGACGGCCGACACCTGTCAATAAAACGCATCAAACACCCCGACCACGGCCGTCATTCACACCGCGCCGACACTCCGTACATGGCCTGGGCTCGGCGGGGATGCGACCCAAATCACGGTCCGCTCGGCTCGGTAGTCGGGGGGGCTAGGGCACGGCTAGCGCAGCTCGTCGGAAATCACCCTCGGATTCAAAAAGTATGTCCTCCTAACATGCCATGTGACTCAGGGTCGTCCCTCGGGGTCTTTTGAAAGAGATTTCAAAGTGTTTGGGTCGCTGACCGCCTCCGTGTCGGCTCCATCTCCGGCCCGCTGCCTGCTCCGCTTTAGGTGGGACCAAAATGGCTACTGAGTGTCTGGGATTAATGTGCGCCGAGGCAGAGGAAGTGAGGAAACCCTCCGATCTCTGCACTCATTGGATCACAAAGTAGAGCTGTCATCTCACAAGACCTCACTTCCAGACAACTGTGGTTCACACCCCAATTCTGGTGGGATTTTATGAATCCGGTTTAGATCTATAACCCGTCTATAACAGGCGCGGGTCTTCTCCCCATAACTCTGAAGCCATGGTTTGTCATAATCGGTAAATAGCCCTGGTTACACAACTTCGTCATGATTAAGTTTGGTATCAAGTTTTCCGTTCATCTCGAGCCCGAGATAGCCTATTGATCAGCTCCCCCTGGTCGATATTGTATTTTACTCACCTTATCGCGGTTTGCTGACTAACGTTACATAACACACTATATAGGTCATTGTAAAAAAATATTTGCAGGCCCGCTTTTAAGAATGATGGTTAAAGTTTATATAACGTTGAATATGTAGGGTGATAAATCATTAATAACCTTAAAAAAAATAAAATATTAATAATCTGAACCAACCATCAATAATCCACTGTAGCACTTATATTAAGGTCGCCCAGCAAAAACAGTTTCACGTGTTGTGGATAGCAAAACATTCTTTATTAACTGGAAAAATACAGACAAATTAAATGTGCAGTCAAATGATAACCCCAATAACCCACAAGCAACTTCATTTCCACTGAATACATCTCAAAATCACAGCAGTTAATGTGCAGCTAGGAAAGCGCTATAATATTGTATATCATGCCACAGAGCTGAGAGTTGATTTGAGGGAGGGGCGGGGGGCAGGAGGGGTTAGCTGATGCAGGGAGGGGGGGCAGCCAGGTGGAGGGGGCAGCCAGGGGAAAGGGGGGGAGGGGGGTAGTACAGGCCACCGTGTGAGAAGCCACAACACACACAAGCAAGAATCTGATTGAGCGCTCTTTCTTCCCCGGCCCCCGTTCAGATGGCGTCTATGTCGATGTCCTCGATCTCCTCGCGCTGGGCCTTGGCCGGCTTCACCGTCTCCACCGTCAGCTCGCGGGCGGAGGAGGAGTAGACGACCTGTGGGGGCAGCAGGAGGAAGAGTAGGCGTTTAAGGTGCGGTCCTAGACACGCTAGGCGGCGGTACCGTTTCTGAAGCACCGGCTTGTGGGTCAGATAGCCAAGAGAAGCATGACATCACTAAACATCAGTCGTGTTTGCGAAACCGTTCTCAGAATCATCACTCCCGAGCCCTCCGTCCGCTCTACAGAGCCCTCCACCCGCTCTACAGAGCCCTCCACCCGCTCTACAGAGCCCTCCACCCGCTCTACAGAGCCCTCCACCCACTCTACAGAGCCCTCCACCCGCTCTACAGAGCCCTCCACCCACTCTACAGAGCCCTCCACCCACTCTACAGAGCCCTCCACCCGCTCTACAGAGCCCTCCACCCGCTCTACAGAGCCCTCCACCCGCTCTACAGAGCCCTCCACCCGCTCTACAGAGCCCTCCACCCGCTCTACAGAGCCCTCCACCCGCTCTACAGAGCCCTCCACCCGCTCTACAGAGCCCTCCACCCGCTCTACAGAGCCCTCCACCCGCTCTACAGAGCCCTCCACCCGCTCTACAGAGCCCTCCACCCGCTCTACAGAGCCCTCCACCCACCAACACATCATCCAAAGGGGCTCCCCCTCACGTCAGTAGTTCTGAGCTTAAAGCTGTCCTGTGCGTTTCATTACCAACCCGGCCTTGTTAAAACCACCGCAAGTAAACAAAAGGGCATCCAGACTAGGTAAGGGGTTGGGCACGATTTCTAAAAACACCAAGTTTAATAAGAGATAAATAAAGAAATAAGTTTGTTTTATTAATTGACCCTTTTTTATAGGCAACTGTTAATCATTGTGAATGATTTGTGACAGAGGACCTTTTTTTACGGTTCACCGTCTTGTCTCTAGCTCCTCCGACGCTGGGGAGACCAGACCGCCGGTTCACAGCCTCACCTCAACGTTCTCGTCCTCTTCCTCCTCGTCCCCGTCGCTGCCCTCGCTCTCCTCCTCTGCCTCCTTCAGCCACTTGACGAAGGGCGCGGCCTTAGCGTGGATCTCCTTGGCCAGCTCCTTGGACACGTACTTCTTGGACACCTGAGGGGGGGAGGAGGGGCACAGGTGAGGTCGTGGTTCAACTCCTCCTCCACCTGCCCAAACTTGGGCGGGGTGGGGAACTTGAGGGAACTTGGTGGGTTCTAGCTCTACGACAATAGAACCAAGCAAAGTTGGTTCCGGTCAATTGGCGAAAACCATCGAGATGCACCTTTTAAATAAGTGTTACTACAAGTGCAATAAATAAGAGCAGACTACACGGCTATAAACCATAAAGACAAACTTGGACGGAAAGTCAGACATGAAAAACAATCGATAGAAAACCGTAAATAAACCAATTTCTATATTGTCATCATGCACAGCCTTCCACCTCAACACCCAGCCTCAGTGGGCTCTTGGCAACTCCTCTGGAGGTAATTTGAGTTACTGGCTGTGATATGTTACAATATCCCTTCTTAATGACGTTTGGGCCAGTAGTTTGTCTGTCTTGGGACTTGAGCAATGTCCAAATGTTGTAGTTAAGTCCCGTCGCACTAGACGGCTGTACGGTTTCAGAAGCACCGGCTTGTGGGTCAGATAGCCAAGAGAAACATGACATCACAAATCAGTCTTGTTTGCGAAACCATTCTCAGAATCATCACTCCCCATTCCCGCTCTACAGGAGGCCTCCAACCAGCTCTAGTAGTAGTAGTACTTTAACATAGTAACCACAAGAGTACAAAAACGAAAGTAATTGTTAATCCTACAAAGTGAAACCCAACACCTAAACTGTGGTGACCCACGTTCTGACCCCAGACTGTGTGTGTGGGTGTGTGCGGGGAGGCGGTACCTTCTCGGCCCAGACGAAGATGACGTCCTCCTCCAGCAGGTCAGCGTCGTACAGGTCCTTGAGGATCAGGGCCACGCGGGGCAGCAGCTGGGTCTGGTGCAGCTTCACCAGGCACTCGAAGCCCCCAAGAAGGTATTTCTGGGCCTTCTTGTTGTTGTGGCAGAACTGAGGGGACGAAAGAGGAAGAGGTTAGCACCCACAGGACCTTAGAGGAGGTGGTCGGCCGAACAGGACTTGATAATGTGGGGGACATTAGAGGAGGTCAGCCCCAACAGGACTACATAATGTGGGGGACAGGAGGAGGTCAGCCCCAACAAGACTTCATAATGTGGGGGACAGAGGAGGAGGGGAGCCCCAACAGGACTTCATAATGTGGGGATCATGGACTCTATTTACTCTTGTCTCCATCTGTAGTTACTTTGTTACTTTAGTACGTTTTAAATAAGCTCAAATGGGCCTCCATCTCTCCGGCACATAACGTTTTTATTTAAAAAGGCGTAAAAAGTACGTCTCTAATTGTGGGTCAGATAGCCAAGAGAAGCATGACATCACAAAACATCAGTCATGTTTGCGAAACCAATCTCAGAATCATCACTCCCCATTCCACCACCAGCTCTACATGATAAAGGCCCGCCACCATAATCTATCCTTAAGGGGTTTGTGATCCTAATCCAATTAAAAAAAAAAAAAAAAGATTCAGAAGAATCTGAATAACGACGTTCCCAAACGGCATTAAAACCGAAGCAGCATTGAGACCAGACAGAGCGCCGTTGGAGCACCGTTCCCGGTGTCCTGCCGGAGTCACCAGGTCGTCTGGCGTGTATTTATAGCGCAGCACCCGACTCGACTGCAAATAGCCTCAGGACGTCACGAGACACAGCGCAGGAGGAGGAGCAGGAGGAGGAGGAAGAGGAGGAGCAGGAGGTAGAGGAGCAGGAGGTAGAGGAGCAGGACTCACGCGGAGGAAGTGGCGATGGTACTTCTTAATCTGCTCGCGGATGTCCTCGTTGAAGAGCAGCTCTGTGAGGATGAGCGGGCCCATGGCCGTGACGTCGAGGCGCTCCGCCTCCGCCAGCACCTCCTTGTCCGCCATGTCCATGGAGCCGTCCTCCTTACGGTCCTGCAACCACACAACACCCATAAGCGCCGCGGGACGGAGAACGGGGAACCAGAGGAGCCTCGTAGAAAAGTGGAAGCGGCTACAAACAAATCTATTCTATAAGACGTGTGTGCGGTCCAACCCACCTGACGCAGCGCCGAGACGCTAAGAGGACACAGGGTGACACCGGTTAGAGGGACGGCCTTCGTTAGGCTAGAACCGCTGATGCACACAACCCACACATCGGCTCAGTGCTACACATCTCCCAGGGGTGGATGATCCACAAATGAACCACGTGTACATGGTCGGCATGCACGGCGTCTACCCGAACACCCGGCCTCAGTGGGCTCAGGTCGACTCTACTGGAGTTACTTTGATGAACAGCCTGGGATATGTTACAGTATCCCTTCCTAATGACGGTTGGGCCAGTAGTTTGTCTGTCTGGGGAGCTTAGCAGTGTCCAAATGCCTAATGTAGTAGTCCCGTGCGCACTAGACGGCTGCGCGGTATCAGAAGCACCGGCTTGTGGGTCAGATAGCCAAGAGAAGCATGACATCACTAAACATCAGTCGTGTTTTGCGAAACCATTCTCAGAATCATCACTCCCCAGGTCTGGTCTACGGGACGGAGTCCTCCCGCTGCGCTACGGGACAGCACGGCGCTACCGTCCTACCTTCACAAAGTTGTAGAAGAGGTTGACCCTCTCCTCCAGCGTCTTCTCCAGGTCCTCGCTGAGGGTCAGGTTCTTGGCGTGGTCGCTGATCTCCTCCATGCGCCTCCTCTGCGCCTCCTCCGTGGTCTCCTCGGCCCAGTCCTCGTCGTCGTCATCTCCGTCCTAGCAGCAGCAGCAGCAGCAGCAGGAGGAGGAGGAGGAGGTTAGTCTGGGTGGAGGCCGGGGTCACGGGGGGGTACCGGTGAACCATGGGTCTGGTGCAGACTCTTGAGCACCACCGATGTTGTGGTGCTTTAGAAATGTGGAAACTTGCGGGATTATTGAGACGCGATATCTACCAACGGTTCACTCTACTCATCCATAAAGAAAGTACAACGATTTTTTTTTTGACTAACTCGTGTTGTGGGGAGGTCAACCCAGACAGACTTTATTATTTGGCGAACCTGGACAATTTAATTACTTTTTTTTTTAACCCTTGTTATTTTCTCGTTCTAAAGTAACTTTGGTTTGGTTCTAAACGAGCTCAAAGGGCCCTCTACGTCTCCGGCACAAACCTCTTCGTTCATTAAAAAAGGTCAAGATCACAGATATAGATTATAGTGCTCTGAAGTACGTTTTAAATCAGTGTGCAAACACACCGAGCGATGTTGCGGGTCAGATAGCCAAGAGAAACATGACATCACAAATCAGTCTTGTTTTGCGAAACCATTCTCAGAATCATCACTCCCCATTCCTCCACCCTCTCTAAAGTAGACCTCCACCCTCTCTACAGGACAGAGTGCTCCACCAGAACCATAACACATCTAACCCTATGGGGGTATGGGATTTCCAGGCCGGTTGCCTGGGATACGCACCACGGCCTCTGGGGCGTCGATGTCGTTGTTCTTCCCGGCCTCTCCACCGCCGTTCTCCTTGTCCTTCTTGCGGTTCTTCTTCTCCTTGTCCTTCTTCACAGTGGCGGAGCCCGTCTCAGGGGGCTCTGGGGACGAGGAGAACCGGGTCAGTGCTGGACTCAGGCTTGATCCACTGGTTAACAGGCATCACTACCACAGGCTCTATCCACTGGTTAACAGGCACCACTACCACCGGCTCTATCCACTGGTTAACAGGCACCACTACCACCGCCTCGATCCACTGGTTAACAGGCATCACTACCACAGGCTCTATCCACTGGTTAACAGGCATCACTACCACAGGCTCTATCCACTGGTTAACAGGCATCACTACCACAGGCTCTATCCACTGGTTAACAGGCATCACTACCACAGGCTCTATCCACTGGTTAACAGGCACCACTACCACCGCCTCGATCCACTGGTTAACAGGCATCACTACCACAGGCTCTATCCACTGGTTAACAGGCATCACTACCACAGGCTCTATCCACTGGTTAACAGGCATCACTACCACAGGCTCTATCCACTGGTTAACAGGCATCACTACCACAGGCTCTATCCACTGGTTAACAGGCATCACTACCACAGCCTCTATCCACTGGTTAACAGGCATCACTACCACAGCCTCTATCCACTGGTTAACAGGCATCACTACCACAGCCTCTATCCACTGGTTAACAGGCATCACTACCACAGCCTCTATCCACTGGTTAACAGGCATCACTACCACAGGCTGCAGTCACTACTAACCAGTAGTGTGACAGAAAGGCCTCAGTAGTACTCTAGGCTAGATGGAGTGTATATATTGTGATAGAAAGGCCTTTGTACTACTCTATACTAGCTTCAGTGTATATAGTGTGACAGAAAGGCCTCAGTAGTACTCTAGGCTAGATGGAGTGTATATATTGTGACAGAAAGGCCTTTGTACTACTCTATACTAGCTTCAGTGTATATAGTGTGACAGAAAGGCCTCAGTAGTACTCTAGGCTAGATGGAGTGTATATAGTGTGACAGAAAGGCCTCAGTAGTACTCTAGGCTAGATGGTGTATATATTGTGATAGAAAGGCCTTTGTGGCAGTTGCGGGTCAGATAGCCAAGAGAAACATGACATCACAAATCAGTCTTGTTTGCGAAACCATTCTCAGAATCATCACTCCCCATTCTATTTACCATGCAGTATAGTGTAACAGAAAGGTCTCTATTCTAACCAATATTGTAACATAAAGGCCTCTACAGTACTCTATATTATCTACAGTGTAACATAAAGGCCTATGAAGTACTCTATGAAGTACTCTATAGATGCTTCAGTGTATATAGTGTAACATAAAGGCCTATGAAGTACTCTATACTAACTTCAGTGTGTATAGTGCAACATAAAGGTGACCTTGGGTGTTTTGAAAGGCGCCTCTAAATTAAATGTATTATTATTATTATTATAAAGGCCTCTACAGTACTCTATACTAACTTCAGTGTGTTTATAGTGTAACATAAAGGCCTCTACAGTACTCTATACTAACTTCAGTGTGTATAGTGTAACATAAAGGCCTCTACAGTACTCTATACTAACTTCAGTGTGTATAGTGTAACATAAAGGCCTCTACAGTGCTCTATACTAACTTCAGTGTATATAGTGTAACATAAAGGCCTCTACAGTACTCTATACTAACTTCAGTGTGTATAGTGTAACATAAAGGCCTCTACAGTACTCTATACTAACTTCAGTGTGTATAGTGTAACATAAAGGCCTCTACAGTACTCTATACTAACATCAGTGTATATAGTGTAACATAAAGGCCTCTACAGTACTCTATACTAACTTCAGTGTGTATAGTGTAACATAAAGGCCTCTACAGTACTCTATACTAACATCAGTGTGTATAGTGTAACATAAAGGCCTCTACAGTACTCTATACTAACTTCAGTGTGTATAGTGTAACATAAAGGCCTCTACAGTACTCTATACTAGGTCTATATTAATCCTCCCCACTGCCAGTCAGGTCAGTTCTATTCTTATAGCTCCACAGGTCACATGTCACCACTCCTAAGCCCTCTGAAGGGCCCAACAACACAGTCCTGAACCATGCCATTGTGCCAGGGCACGGTTGGTAACCCAGGCAACCAGACCCGACCGAGCTAGCTAGCGACTAAAGTTGAGTCCTAATATGGGCATGCCTGGGGCCAGAGTTCGGGGGGAGGGGGAGCTGACACAGGGCGTGGCGTTTGTCGGGGTGGGGGCTCACCTGGGGGGTTCTTCAGGATGAAGGTGCAGAGCTTGTGTCTGGTGTCCAGCATGCCGCGGTAGCCGCACGCCTTGCACGAGTTTCCAATAGTTTGTTTTTTGGGGTTTACATGCTGCGGCAGAGGAGAAACAGTTCCCGGGTTAGCCCCTGAACGCAAACACCCAACAGTCTTTATTCACACCGTCAGCGGACAGTGAAGCCTCAAAGCACCCTCAATTACACTTGATCCCTAAACAATGCTCCAAGTCTGCAGTACGTTTTAATTGGTGTGTAATCACACCGAGCACTGTTGTGGGTCAGATAGCCAAGAGAAACATGACATCACAAATCAGTCTTGTTTTGCGAAACCATTCTCAGAATCATCACTCCCCATTCCTCCACCTGCTCTACATTGAGTCCTCCACCTACTCTACATTTGAGTCCTCCACCCGCTCTACATCGAGTCCTCCACCCGCTCTACATCGAGTCCTCCACCCGCTCTACATCGAGTCCTCCACCCGCTCTACATCTGAGTCCTCCGCCTGCTCTACATTGAGTGCTCCACCTGCTCTACATTGAGTCCTCCGCCTGCTCTACATTGAGTCCTCCACCCACTCTACGGCACATAGTCCTCCACCCACCACCTAAGATACACCTGATCCCTTGAACGCAAACTGATAAGTCAAAACTACAACGTTTCATGCTAATCATCTACATGTACCCAGAGCAATGACTGTTATGTAAACAGACTGATGTACATTTGGTCCTGTGACCAGGTACTCAGGGTGACTGAACTACGGACTACTTCACGTAGCCACAATGGTTGCATCATTAAACAAACGCTAATTCCTTGTTTGACATTAAATATTTTGGGTGGGGTGGTCTGACATTAAATGTTTTGGGGGCGTGGTGACATTAAATGTTTTGGGGGCGTGGTGACATTAAATGTTTTGGAGGGGGGGGTGGTCTGACTAGTGAGGACCAGGATTCGCCGGGTAACCCTCAGCAATGGGTCAGTTACCAGGTCAGTTTCTGGGTTGTCGCACTCGGGACACAGCACGAACTTCCTGATGAACCCGTCCAGCATGTCCTGGAGCTTGTTGGCCTCGTGGGACCCGTTGACGATGAAGCGGTCGTTCTTGGCATCGAACTGGGTCTGCGCTCCCAGCTCACAGCCAAAAAACTTGGTCGGGTCTGCGGACAGAGTGGAACTTAGGACTGAGAACCAGAAGCAACAGGTTGGTGGTCATCCGAGTCTCCTTCTGGGTTCTGTAGTTTGGTAAATACCCATTCACTACAGTAGAAGGACTATCGTCTGATCTGTAGTTTGCCGTTGGCAGTTTGAACCTTTTCTAACTTCACTTGACTAAATAGCAGAAGGCTAATCATATTTATCAGAGTCAAAAGATTATTTAATGTTGCACTATAGTCATACACTGACGTATATTTTAATTAGTGTTTATTCACACCGAGCACAGTAGCAGGTGTGGGTCAGATAGCCAAGAGAAACATGACATCACAAATCAGTCTTGTTTGCGAAACCATTCTCAGAATCATCACTCCCCATGCCTTCGCTACACGAGTCCTCGACCTGCTCTGCATGAGTCAGCGATAGATTCTGCGGTGACGGCGGTATTCAATCGCAGCGCTTTATTTCCCTACGCGGCGGTATTATCAGAAGGCTGATGTATTTTTATGCCCGTTATCGCTGTATCAAGGTAATCGAATCCCTTCCCCGCTGCACGTGCACGTGCACCGCATTGGCCGGGATCAGCCCCCACCAGGGGCTCTGGTTCCTGACAGCCTGTGAATAATGAATAGCCCACCGCCATCTCCAGCTCAACACTAAAGGCAAGGGCTGGCAGCTTCTGCTCAGCGGGTGCATCGGTTGGTCCACGCGCTCTGGTTCGGACAGTTCTCATTGGCCGGACAGTCGCTGGGGTTCCTTCCATAAGGAAGAAAACATTTCTATATCCATTATTTCAAGTGCGTGAAGGAGAAATGTGGACGGATGGATTTTATTTTGGAGTGATATATTGGGTCATGAATAACTGCTTTTGAATACAAATTATATTGAAGTCAGTAGTTTGTCATTATCCTATAGTTTAATAGAATATAAGACTTATAAGACAGGACAAACTCCCTGTATACTTGCCAAACTTTAGAATATTTGCTTCAACTATTTACACCGTGTAAATTAATTAATTAAGTAACGTTTTTGGTTAAAAAACAGTAGCTAGACGTTTTTATTTTTATGTCGTTTGCGATGCTTTGATGCCCTGTCAACTTCCGTGTTTAACGCCCATTAGGCTAAGAGAATCAGACATGGCACCTTGGCCCGCATCGCAGTTATTGGAACCCGTTGTATTAAGCACAGATCAAAACCTAGAATCTAATGCCAAAGTGTTGTCGCGCTCCGTGACTGGTCTGGTGTGACCGGCTATACATTGAAGCTCTGCCGTAACTGAGTCAGACTCGGACCAGCTGTGGATCTGAAACCCTCCAACTTCCTCCAACAGCACTTTGTTATATTTAGTCTAGCAGGTAGAGCTGAGTGCACTGTGGCCGATTAAGTAAATCTAGAGACAACGTGAATATTTCTGTATTTCTATTGCCCTCTATAGACCAATCGATTGGTCATGGAGGTCGATTCTCTGTGGTTGACTACAGCCGTCCTCTACAACCCTGTGTCTAAATCCAACGCTCCTTCTGTTCTGGAGGTTGATTTTGGAAACGACCTAGACCACATGGGTGCGTGTGCGTTATTGGCGTGTTCCTAGCGTGTTCTTACATGTTGGGGGTCTGTTCAGAGCCTTGGCAACATCCACCATGTTGACAACGACCGTCTTGATGCCATTTCCTTTGCCTTCCACCTGGAGGGAAACACAGACACATCAGAACCCACCGACCAGTACACCCGTTCAGATGCTCCAATGGAGACTGGGGGGGGGGGGGGGGCCTACCTTGGCTATCAGACGGGGCATCTTGTAGCGGTAGAACTGGTCCAACACACTGCGGTTGACGTTGACAGACATCTTGGCTGGCTCTGAGCGCTATCAGTAAGATAAGAGGATCTGGAATGGGGATTTTTCGGGATCTTCTGTCTGGAAAAGAGGGGATGACATAAACGGCTGCAAGCGCGCTCGGTCTCTGACATGAAAAACGCTGTGCCGCTGTGGCTGCAAGCTCCTTGCTTGAAGGCTAGATGTCCACCACACAGGTTCCAATGGCTGCGCAACAGCTCTGCAAGAAGAGAGGGGACAGAGGTCAGGACCAGGGGTACATGCTCAGTTCACTAGACTGCATCACAGACACTTTTACTTCTACAGAAACGGATCATCATCTAAACTAGATGGATTCGCTAGATTCCTCTGTTCATATTCATTAGGGTTAAAAGATGACCCAATGTTTTATTATAGCAATACTCTGAAGTATGTTTTAATAAGGGTTTTAATCACACAAAGCACAGAAGCAATTTCGGGTCAGATAGCCAAGAGAAACATGACATCACAAATCAGTCTTGTTTGCGAAACCATTCTCAGAATCATCACTCCCCATGCCTGCTCTACACGAGACCTCTACTGCTAATTTTGGGATGTTTATAAAGCAATACATTGAGTGCAATTTATTTTATCAATTTGTGTCTCTCAACTTCACTGTTGCTTTAGATTAAAGCTTCTGCCAAGTAATTGACTTAATGGTAAATTGGTTTGCACGATAAAAGGGTAAATACATTTACCAATTTATAAAATATATATAAAAAAAACGAGTACCAACATCCATCTTGTATGGGCAGAAACTGAAAGTGTTGAATTACGCAAGAGTCCACATAAAAAGTATCGTGAATTGGAGAAAAAGGATGGAACGATTTAATCTGCTTAAATGAACTATGTACATCACGAATTTGCCCTCAAATAAATGCAATCCATTTAGAAGGTAAAATATGCTTCGTTCTAGCCCCGTGTGGTCGCCCACAGTGGCCTAGTGGCTTCACACGCACTCCGCTACCCCGCAGCTACCTTGCATCGTGTAGGCCTCGAGTACGAAACTGGATCCACGATAACAGTAATAATTCTTAATTATCCAGAAATGATCGGGCATAACTTAACGACGGGTAAGCCTCATCGCGGTCCATTGCTAGCGGTTGAGCGGGTTGCATAACGCGGGGCGGCGGGCCCGGAGCCCGCTCTGCTGCAGAGTGCGTCATGAACGCTGCACACGAGTGCTGGCGATGGGAGACGCCATTTTGATCCACTTGCTCACAAACATGCCATACTGCACAAACACCGCCTTCCCCCGGCCCGTTTTAAACCCTATTAACCCAACCCGGCGTCACCGCGTAAAACACCAACATACATGGGACAGGGGGAAGGGAACGGAATCGTTATCTTACCGTTTTCGCAAAACAAAGACATAAACACAACGCTGGTCGTCCAGAGGCGCAGTGAAGGGAGCCGAGCTGCTGCTGCTGAGTGTCGGCGAGGCGCTGTACTGAGTCCGGCTGTCAGAGACGTGCGGGGTAAAGGTCCGGACGCTGCGGGGTCACCAGGCTCAGAGGGGGTCTGGAAGGTCCTGGGGGCTCGGGGGACCTGAGGGGATAAAGCGCATTGTTATCCCGACCGCGGTGAAAGGCTGAAGTGCTGCGTCGTCAGCAGGTCTCTGGACAGGAGAACACAGGCTGGTCTGGTGGGGGTCTACATCATCTGATGGGACTAGAGCTGAACTGTGGTCGGGGTCGGGGTGGTGGTCAGGGGGACCAGCAGTCACCGGGTCTTCGGTGCACGACGGGCCGTGTCGGAGCGCTACTCGCGTCCCTGTCAGGTCACAGTAGTCAGGTTGTCGTCACTTCGATAAATAACTCAAGATATCTTGTAGTGACGACTGGGGCACTCATATCTTCAAGAACTAGTCGGTACCCGCGCCCGGGATGCGACCCAGCATGCTGACGTCATACTGACGTTAGCTCGGCGCTAACGGTAGCTAGCGGGACCACAACGCGTCGCTCATACTGTCGAATTACATTAATTATCAATTATAATGATTGTATTAATGTCTGGAGACGATAGAGAAATCAGATTTAGTGATCCTTTATTGGGCGACGTCGTGTTACGGACGACATCCAAATAGCGCTTCTTTAGCTTACCTCTCGAACGTTCTGCGGAGTACTGAGGCTCGCTGCTGACAAGTGTACCGCGGTCACACCACATTTCCGGTGGACTGGCTTCCAGAGTAAAAGCCCCCCCTAACCTAGAACTAAATAGCACCAGAGGTCAGGGAAGGAGGATTTGCCAAAATAAAATTGAATGATAGGGCTTTTCTAAGTCACTTGCTTGTTAAACGATGGTTTGACATCAATTGCCTTGTACGAAAATAACACGTTATTCTGATCTGTTCATTTGACAACTTAAAAGAGAATTTACACATTATATATGCTGCTCATTTATATTTAGTGACATTTATGTTTAAATGTGTTAACCTAACGTCCTTATCTCAATGACTTGCTTGTTCCAACGCATATTTTATTTTGAAGAACCCAAAACCAGACACCGGAAGTCTCCCTGAAACCAACTGTTCCCACCTCCTCCTCTCTCATTGGTTGACGTCTCCAGGATTTACTTGCGTCGATGCTTCCTGAACTTGACTAGCAGCAGCAGAAAAATAGAAGATGGTAAGTACTAAAATGTAAAAACGGCCGATTGTGTCCGCCTCACAGGTGGTGTTGTGGGCACCGAACCCGTCACGGCCCAGCGCGGAGCCTCCGTGAGGCCGTGGAGCTGAGGTCTGGGGTCCATCCCGAGGCGGCTCCCGTCACATGACCAGCACTCACCCAGCTCGCTGCTATACACTTCCAGCACATCTGCTCGTTTCTCGTTCATTGGCACGATCCTTGTTCTTTTTTGTCACCTTTCGGTTCTATTCATTTGATTGTCTGTTGCGTGGAAACAATTCACACACACGCTGACAGATAAACACACACACATAAACACACTGTTGGCCAACATCACTGGTTGCTAGGCTAGGAAGCTAACATGTATTAGTATGAGCAATTTATGCAACTAAGCTAAAAATCAAGTTTGGTGAAATTAGTTAGACATTATGGTCTTTTTATTTGATTCTTTAGATGGTTCACAGGATGAATGTCAGTGATGTTTATTTAACTTGAGCATAGTGTTAGTTCATTTGCATTTGGATTTCAGTATTTGTCTTTCCCACTCTAAAATGGGATCAGGTCAATACAGTCGGGTTCACCCTCACTCTCCACTAAACTAGCACTAACGCAATCACTTTGTCATTCGATTTGTTCTGTTCTTTATTTATTCACACTAATAAATCAGCCTGCCATCCACTTTTAATTTCTAATTTCCCTTTTACTTCTTGTCCCAACTTGTTTCTTCTCTTATTTTTGTTTTCCACCTGAACCTTCGACCTTTGACCCATGCACCACCTCCTTCTCTCCACACACACCCTCCTTCCTCCCTGCCCCACCTCTTCCCCCATCCCCCCACTTCTGTTCTCCGCTCCACCAGTCTGGTCACCGGGTAAGTTCCAACACTCACGCGCTCTACCGGCTCACTCTAACCCTTGGCCCTCGGTCTTCCAGCTGCTAGGTCTCTCGAGGGAGCGTAGAGCCTCCTTCTTCCTCCACCTCCTCTGCTCTCATTAACCCATCAGATCTCAACCAAAACCTATTTCTTAATGTTAGGCTTTCATCCTCTTTATCTTTCACCGTGTGTTGATGTGACAGTTGGATTAACCTTGTAACCTTGTGTTGTGCTGTCGGCCCTTCCAACCAGACAATCTGCCTTAAAGACTGACCACAGAGCTGTTACAGTCTCAGCAATATGATTGGACAATCCAAAGTCTGGCTTGACCCGTCCTCATAATAATGAACAATTATAATGTGTAATTTAATGTTGTACGGTATACCGATACTAGAAAGGTATCACGATACCCTCACACAAAAAACGATAGGCACATTTTTAGTTGATACTTTTATCTAAAAAAAAAAAGTCATAATTTTGGTATTCGTGCAACACTAGTTTAATATCTCATGAAAAGAAAAAAGTCTTTGAGAAACTTTTTCTCGGCTATAGACCAACAAAGGTGGCGTCGGAATAAATTAATATAAATAATAAAATATATATATATTGTTAATATCAAATATTGTTTTCTCAAAGAGCAGACAAGACAAACTAATCTCCGCACGGTGGACCTCTTAATGGACTCTAACTAATCCCTGTGGTCTCTCTGAGCTCCTGACCTGTAGCTAGTAGCCCCATGCTACTCTGGGTGCTGGCTAACGTGTGTGTGTGTGTGTGTGTGTGTGTGTGTGTGTGTGTGTGTGTGTGTGTGTGTGTGTGTGTGTGTGTGTGTGTGTGTGTGTGTGTGTGTGTGTGTGTGTGTGTGTGTGTGTGTGTCCACCTGTCTTTCTGGTTATGTGTGTGTGTCTTTCTGGTTATGTGTGTGTGAGTGTGTCCACCTGTCTTTCTGGTTATGTGTGCGTTCCCCGTGCGTGCGCCTGTGTGTGTGTGCGTGAACCTGTGTGTGTGTGCGTGTGCGTGCCCCCCCCCCCCTGCCCCCCAGTTGGTCCTGGTGCTAGGCGACCTCCACATCCCCCACCGCTGCAACACGCTGCCGGCCAAGTTCAAGAAGCTGCTGGTCCCGGGGAAGATCCAGCACATCCTGTGCACGGGGAACCTGTGCACCAAGGAGAGCTATGACTACCTGAAGACGCTGGCCGGGGACGTGCACATCGTCAGGGGAGACTTCGATGAGGTGGGTGCGCCCTACTGGGACACTGGCCCTGCGTACACACAGATAGACCACCAGCCAGGCTGCCCGTCGTGAAAGTCCGTTCGTTATTCAAATACTACCAGTGTAGTGAACAGTGAGGTGCGGTTGCTATGGCAGCCTGTCAGTGCGGTGAACAGTGAGGTGTGGTTGCTAAGCAACAGCTGGTAAGTTAGAGAACAGTGAGTGAGGTGCTGTTGCTATAGCAGATGGTCACTGTAGTGAACAGTGAGTTCGGTTGGTATAGCAGCTGGTCAATGTAGTGAACAGTGAGGTGAATATTGAGGTGCTGTTGCTATGGCAGCATGTTAGTGTGTCGAACAGTGAGGTGCGGTTGCTATAGCATCAGCTGGTTAGTTAGTAAACAGTGAGGTGCTGTTGCTATAGCAGCATGTCAGTGTAGTGAACAGTGTAGTGAACAGTGAGGTGCTGTTGCTATAGCAGCATGTCAGTGTGGTGAACAGTGAGGGGCTGTTGCTATAGCAGCATGTCAGTGTGGTGAACAGTGAGGGGCTGTTGCTATAGCAGCATGTTAGTGTGGTGAACAGTGAGGGGCTGTTGCTATAGCAGCATGTCAGTGTGGTGAACAGTGAGGGGCTGTTGTTGCTATAGCAGCATGTCAGTGTGGTGAACAGTGAGGGGCTGTTGCTATAGCAGCATGTCAGTGTGGTGAACAGTGAGGGGCTGTTGTTGCTATAGCAGCTGGTCAGTGTAGTGAACACTGTAGTGAACAGTGAGGAGCGGGTCAGTGTACTGGTCTGAAAGAGTCAAAGCATACGTCTCTCCCCGCCGCGTCCAGAACCTCAACTACCCGGAGCAGAAGGTGGTGACGGTGGGCCAGTTCAAGATCGGGCTGATCCACGGCCACCAGGTGGTCCCCTGGGGGGACATGGCCAGCCTGGGGCTGCTGCAGCGGCAGCTCGACGTGGACATCCTCATCTCCGGACACACGCACAAGTTTGAGGCCTTCGAGAGCCAGAACAAGTTCTACATCAACCCCGGCTCGGCCACCGGGGCCTACAACGCACTGGAAAGGTGAGTTCGCCCCGGGAGGGGTGCACAACCACTGTTAGCAAACGCCACGGTTAGCTCTGCTATAGGGCTAATAGCACCCTGTTAGCACCGCCACTGTAAGCACCCCTAGAGGACTATCGGCATCCTTTAAGCACAACTACTGTTAATACCATATGAGGCCTGTTGGCACTGCTAGAGGCCTGTTAGCACTGCTAGAGGCCTGTTGGCACTGCTAGAGGCCTGTTAGCACTGCTAGGGGCCTGTTAGCCCTGCTAGGGGCCTATTAGCACTGCTAGGGGCCTATTAGCACTGCTAGGGGCCTATTAGCACTGCTAGGGGCCTATTAGCACTGCTAGAGTTAGCACTGCTAGGGGCCTATTAGCACTGCTAGAGGCCTGTTAGCACTGCTTGAGGCCTGTTAGCACTGCTAGAGGCCTATTAGCACTGCTAGGGGCCTGTTAGCACTGCTAGAGGCCTGTTAGCACTGCTAGGGGCCTGTTAGCACTGCTAGGGGCCTATTAGCACTGCTAGAGGCCTATTAGCACTGCTAGGGGCCTGTTAGCACTGCTAGGGGCCTGTTAGCACTGCTAGAGGCCTGTTAGCACTGCTAGAGGCCTGTTAGCACTGCTAGAGGCCTGTTAGCACTGCTAGGGGCCTGTTAGCACTGCTAGGGGCCTGTTAGCACTGCTAGGGGCCTGTTAGCACTGCTAGGGGCCTGTTAGCACTGCTAGGGGCCTGTTAGCACTGCTAGAGGCCTGTTAGCACTGCTAGGGGCCTGTTAGCACTGCTAGAGGCCTGTTAGCACTGCTAGGGGCCTGTTAGCACTGCTAGGTATGTTGGAAGTGATAACAGCCCACTAGCACATGTCATAGGGCTCTAGCGGTGTGAAAAGCGCTAGTCGGTACAAATGCAACCCAGTCTGAACCAGATGCTGTGTTAAGCCATGTCACACCGAGCGCGTCCTGACGCACCGGGGGGTCTCACCGCCGGCCCCGCCCTCTGTTCCCATAGCAACATCATCCCCTCCTTCGTGCTCATGGACATCCAGGCGTCCACGGTGGTGACGTACGTGTACCAGCTCATCGGCGACGACGTCAAGGTGGAGCGCATCGAGTACAAGAAGTCCTAGGAGCCTGGGTGGAGGAGGAGAGGGGGGAGGGAGGGAGTGGGGGAGCCCTGGAGGGAGGGAGGGGGGGGAGAGGGGACGGCCCTGGAGGGAGGGAGAGAGTGGGGGAGGTGGTGTCGACTGCAGAGGAGGTGAGGGTGGGGTTGACTCCAGAGCTGCGGAGATGGCTGCAGAGGTGGGGGTCGGCGAGGGCTCAGGAGGACTCGAGGGTGGATGCAGAGGGAGGTTGGGGTCATTTCATTCCTTTGGAGTATACCCAAACTCATACTGGTGGTATAACCCCCGTCCCCATCCCCATCCCCGGTCCAAGCAGGGTTGCCACGGTGACGGGGCGTCCTGCCGGTGTGTATAATGACCCGCCCGTCTGCATCGTGTCCGCGTACGACTCGCTAGCCGTAGACCACGCCCAGGTCACGTGTATTTGTAATCTTAAAGATATATTTGGTGCCATTTTGTTCTTTTGTTGTTTATTTTCACTCCTTAACCCTGTTTGGGTCTGCGCCATCCCGACCACGGCCTGACCGGCCAGCTAACAATTATGTTCTTTCCAGAATAAAAGTCTCATTACACTTGAGCTCCTGGGCTTCTGTTTACTTGTAACTGATCAAAGTGGAAGAGAGGACTAGTAAAGTTAACTATTGATTACGCCCCCATCCACCTAGATGGTGATGATCACCATGATCCCCCTAGATGGGGCCCCCAGGATCCACCTAGATGGGGCCCCCATGATCCACCTAGATGGGGCCCCCATGATCCACCTAGATGGGGAGATGCGAGATTACCTTGAAGTGCTTGGAGGAAAGGTGGTTGGAATTCTGGTTGGAATAATAATGGATTCCAGAAACATAATTATTTGAATGTAAATGAATTCATTTATTGCTGGTTAGTAAGCACATAAAATA
The DNA here is from genome assembly GCF_026213295.1 of Gadus chalcogrammus. NCBI lineage: Eukaryota > Metazoa > Chordata > Actinopteri > Gadiformes > Gadidae > Gadus > Gadus chalcogrammus. The sequence continues at coordinate 21,904,259 of NC_079416.1, forward strand.
CACCATAAGAAAATAAAATGCCAACTTCACTTTTAAGAAAGACTACTGGGGCAGTTAATTTCAACATCAACATAAGTTTAGCCTCTTTTTTTTCACATGTGAATTGGAATTCAAGTGGCCTAAAATATTTTCGTTGGCCAAGTCCGACCTAAGTGATTCTCACTTTTGGTGACAACCTGATTGAAATCAATAAAGCGAGAAGAACGTATGGATCAAAAGAGCGCTTGTTTTAGTCAATCTTCGGAAAATTGTAGTTTCACTATAGAGACGCTAGAGGTCGCTAATACCCCCCGTCGCGCAATGACGTCGGTTAGTGGAGTCGAATTAATTTTAAACAGTGCTGTCTTTTCCTATGTTCGAAAGGAAGCACCTTTTAATCTCTCCTTGACCCGATGACGTTTTCCACAAAGGTTAAGGAAAGGAGGCATAAAGGTTAGGAGATTTGACTATTCGTCACACTCCACAGACACGTACAATTTAAATGATTACATTGATATTTTCTAAGAGTACAGAGGGTACAGGAGAAACATTAATCTGACTATGGAGAAGGTAATACTGAAAAGGCTGGTCATACAGTTGCACTCCTCGATAATGGGAACTAATCCAAACTATAATACTGCTAACCGATAGTGAGAATGAATCCAAACTATAATACTACTAACCGATAGTGAGAATGAATCCAAACTATAATACTACTAACCGATAGTGAGAATGAATCCAAACTATAATGCTACTAACCGATAGTGAGAACGAATCCAAACTATAATACTACTAACCGATACTGAGAATGAATCCAAACTATTATACTACTAACCGATAGTGAGAATGAATCCAAACTATAATACTACTAACCAATATAAGCGTAGCCACCAGGGTATGTGTGGCCGCGGGGTCAGTCGGTCAGGCTGTGTGTCATTCCAAACCCTGTCGCAGGGGTTGTTAAATTGTGCAAAGCTCGCGTGAAACTGAGACTACGGCTGTACGACGTTAGCCAAGATCTGGTCCGTCCTCCGGTCCGACACACGTCTGCTCCGAGCCTCCCACATCCCCACAGAACAGGAACCCCCACCTGGTCCTGACTGCTGGTAAATACTGCTTCCAGAAATGATTATAAACTATACTATAGCAGGGGACAACATATGTAAACTAGCCTCTTAGGCTAACTCTGGCTCACTTACAGTTGGACTGTTGATTAGTGTGCAATGTCCCTGAAATAAACCAATTAAATAAAAATGAAATAACACAAAAGGCTTCATTTAAATAAACATATTCAGGAGAGAGATCCGCCCCACAGCTCTGCTGAAAGAGTTCCCACTCACTCCCGACCTAAATAGTCTGCTTTCGATTTCTCCTACATCCGGTCTACCTGTAGGATCCCTAGAGCAAGAGGCAACACGCCCTACCTGCTCCTCAACCCCCTGTAGCTCAACCACAACGTCACTCGGCTTCGAGGAGAGTGTCTCCACTCCCTTTGGAGTCACCTCAGAGAGTCTCTATCTGGGACTGTCCCCATTAACCGAGTCCAGGTCGTCCTCCATGGACAGGGAGCTCAGACTCTCCCTCAGACTAGCTTCCAGATCGTCTCCCGCCAGCAGCTCGCTCCAGGAATCTGGGGGAGAAAGGTTTCCTTTTGATGGTGAAGATAACGCAACTTTATTGACTGCTAACAACAAGTACTACACAACTAAATGTGTCTTGCATGTAACCCATTGCTAGAAACATTCAAGCAGTATTAGGAGCATTGAACCTTCCTTAGCAGCACACTTAGAGCATACAAAGAACGTCATTAAACAAACATCCTAATCTTGTCTCGATGCACATGAAGCAGACTGAGTCATGAACATTACACGTCTCTGTCCCCAACAGTAGCTTCTGTCCCGCTAACAGAACTGAACAGCGGTTGTAGATGTATTATACGTTTACCATTACCTGTTTCAGTCTTGTTTTTGTTTTGCTTTGCGTTCGGTGGCTGGACCTTTGCACGAGGCCTGTTTTATGAAACACACACATCACAGCATAAGGTAATACTTATCACATTCTTCATGTTGCATTTAAAAGATGGACCCACTATTACAGTTATAAACTTTTAGAATATTATAATTGATAATCTACTTTGATATTGTTTATATCGATTATAGAAATAAAATACTTTATTGATCCACGTTCCATGATGCAGCATGTTGGTGACTCACCTCTTTTTGGCAGAGAGTTTAGTGAGACTCGTTTTCCCAGAGTGCTTTGCAGCAGCAGCAGCGGTTTTGTTTGGCTGCTTATGTTTTCCCCGACCCCCGGTCTTTGACTGCGGCTCTTCAGGTTCCAGCGCGGCCTCTGCCTTGGCGGGCCCCAGTGCCATGCCGTCTTCCTCCTCCAGGGGGCCTGCCGGCAGAGGAAGAACATCATAATAAAACTAAATGTATGTTTGAATTGGATCAACTTCTGAACCTCTAAATGGTCGTCGTTAATTCTTCTGTTGAATCAAACCTTACGCTGCCATTAATGTGCCTCTCATGCTCCTCAAATCAATATTAAAAAACAAACCCAATCTAAACGTTGCCTCACGTTCTGTGGAGCTAGTATTGTGTTATGCATGTGTCTTACTTTATTTTGTATTCATTTATTGATACAGCACATTTCAAAACCAAGTTTCAAAGTGCTTAACAATAAGAACAGATAATCAAAGACAATAAGAACAATTAAATACAAGATATTACAAGATGCAATAGCCTACAATTAAAAAGAAAAATACAATAAAATAAGAAAACAAGATAAAATAATTTCAATAGTTCACGAATGCCATCAGTAAGGAAAAGCCAATTCGATAAGAGTGAGTCTTAAGAAGAGATTTAAAATGGGGTTTTCCTGCGAATACTAGAGCTACGATACAGTGCGACGGCTACAACCCGTCTCTGAGGAGCCCGGTGTGCAGCGCCGTGAACCTGAGAGCGAAGCAGCCTGTGAGCGGCGGACCCACCCGGTCTGATGCTCCGGCGCAGGACGTTGAGGTAGTGCCGGTTCACCAGGCCGTACACTCGCTCTGCGCTCCGGGGCCCGGCCGCCGCGCCCAGGTACCTCCTCTGGGCCGGGGTCAGCTCGGGGTGCTGGTGGAGCACGAGGTGGTTTTACCTTGTGTACGTTTATCCCTGACAAACTTGAAAAAACTGTCAAGGATGTCAAGGATTATGGTGACTCTTATTTTAAAATGTCTGTCCATATGTATTGTGAAGGTGTGATTGGAATGACATACTTTACTTTGTTCCCTCACTGTCATGTACATATACCTTTAACAGACACACATATACACCTACATGCTTACACTACCAGGGGACCACAATGGAAATAAGCCTATGGGCTTTTTTGTGTTATCTTTTTGACCTGATGCCTATACCTTCGGACATGTGTCAATAAGGTATTTCAATCAATCAATCAATCACACTGGGCGACACAGTAAACTGTCATTTGCTGTGGTTTAGTGAAAACCTTTACTGGGTAATCTGTAAACAGACACCTACACACGCACTCTTATATGCTAATTTTCATACTTATTTAGAAGTGATACTTGAAGAACACTATACTGTATAACCACACCGTATGCATATATGCTACTTTTCTGTCGATATTGTATATTACTAGGGTGCATTCGAAAATGGCTGTGTATTTAAAATTGTGCATGCTCCAGAACGACCCTGTTTTCTACTATAATCCATGGGATGAATCAAAACGCCTTTTCTTTGACGGACCTTGAGGAAGGGGGCGGGGCTCAGTGTGGTGTGGATGCGCACGACGGTTCCCTCGACAGGCCCCTGCCTCTGGAAAGCTGAGATCACGCATACAATAAACTACATCATGATTGTATAGAGCTACATGTCCTCGTTTTTAGTTAAGATCAGCTACACATTAATTATTTAACATGAACTACTCATTAAATAATTGCCATTCAACATGAGCTAGACATTAAATTGTTGTAATTTAACCTTAGTTATGCATTAGCTATTCAACTGTATAAGACACTAGTTTGCTTTGTGTTCACTAGAAACCAGTAGGCTATATAAAACCAGTGTAGGGTGTCATTACATGACTTACCAGCGACTGCATGATGGTCTGTATTCCTGTAAGGGAACATGGTTTTAGCAGTATCAATACCAACCTGTACTACTAGTCTTCATTAATCTACATTTAATATACAAATGTAGAATCATTGCAGAGTTTACTGCCGGCCACTATGGGATAGTATTCGATTAAAGACCGCTGATCGGTTCAGTTATAACATAATTCTTGTAAGTCCATTATCATTCTTTATTAGGCTATAGCTGTTTTTGACAAGGTTGGTTAAGTTCCTGATAATATTTTGTTAGACATGTGCATGTAGGAATTGTAGCTTATGTTGTTATTTGGGGTATTGCTTCAGGGCTTCTTCATCTTTGTCATTCAATAAGTAATCTGACATCGAGGAGTTTATTTCTTCAATCATGTTTGGTTAATGATCAATTTAGACTTATACAAATAAATGAATGTTTTGGTTACTGACAAGTTTATCATTATATAAAGGCGTATATATGACTTAAGACTGAGCGACATTATAAGCCTACCTCTCCGCTGGCCCGGGCACCGTTCGGGCCTCGGGACCCCGGCCGGGGTCAGTGAAGGTGGTCTGGTGGTGTCTCCTCATGGGGGAGCCGGACGGACCTCCGGTCGAGCGGGGAGCGACGAGGGTGGAGCGGAGCGTTCAGGGAATACATTCAGACACCGGAGCGTTCAGGGAACACATTCGGACACCGGAGCGTA
>NC_079416.1:21911540-22034040 GCF_026213295.1 Gadus chalcogrammus
GGGGATTACACATTTTTCAGTGCTACGGCGATTATTGTCGATTATTTGTCTGAATTGCGCGCTTTTTCTTTTCAACCACCTTCCGTTTCATCTGAAACGTCTTCCGTTTTCACTGAAACGCCTTCCGTTTTCACTGAAACGCCTTCCGTTTTCACTGAAACGCCTTCCGTTTACACTGAAATGCCTTCCGTTTACACTGAAATGTCCTCTCACACACACACATGAAACCATTCACATACTATACTGAAAACCTCACACATACACAAGTGAAAGCTTTTACATACACAACTGAAACATCTTCACTCAAACAACTGAAAAGCTCTCGTAACAACTGGTGAAACCTTTTACATCAACTACTAAAATGCTTTCACACATACTAGTAAAATGTGCTCATATACACAGCTACTGAAAACCTCGAGACGTATGTGAAAGTATTTCACACATCTGCGTGAGAATTTCAGTGAAAATGGAAGGCGTTTCAGTTGAAACGGAAAGTGGTTGAAAAGAAAAAGCGCGCAATTCAGACAAATAATCGACAATAATCGCCGTAGCACTGAAAAATGTGTAATCCCCGCCCAACAGCGTGGGCCTCAATTACGTCCGCGTGCGGCGTGCCTCAACGACGTCCGCATTTCGCAGATATAAGGTAGTCGGGCGCCGGCGGACGTTCTCCTTCCAATAAACAGCTTTTCTTCAGCTATTTAAAGGACAATGGGGCCGACACTTAAAAGGCTGCGCCTATACTCAGAATCTAGAGTAACATGTCTCGAGGTTATCAGTAGCTGTGTGTATGAGCACATTTTACTAGTATGTGTGAAAGCATTTTAGTTGTTCATGTAAAAGGTTTCACTAGTTGTTACGAGAGCTTTTCAGTTGTTTGAGTGAAGGTGTTTCAGTTGTGTATGTAAAAGCTTTCACTTGTGTATGTGTGAGGTTTTCAGTATAGTATGTGAATGGTTTCATATGTGTGTGAGAGAAAAATTTTCAGCTGTGTTTATGAGAACATTTTACCAGTATGTGTGAAAGCATTTCAGTAGTCCATGTAAAAGGTTTCACTAGGTTTTATGCGAGCTTTTCAGTTGTGTATGTGAGTGTATAATTTTTCAGTTGTTTGTGTGAGAGTGTTTCAGTTGTGTATGTAAAAGCTTTTCACTTGTATGTGTGCGAGTTTTTCAGTATAGTATGTGAATGAGTTTGGTTTCATATGTGTATGTGCATGCTTATTCTGAATAATGTCCCATACGGCCCCTCATACTTTTCTCTCTGTATGCGTGTGTGCACATGTGTTGATGTCTACGTCTATTTCTGACAAGCAGGTGGTCTTGAATTCCATCAGGAGGTCAAAACCGGCCTGGCCTGGTTCTCCAGGCCAGGCAGGACAAACAGATACGCAGACAAAGCAGCAGCACAGACGCACTGCTCGTGTGTGTGAATTCTCGGAAACGCTTTTAATTTCCATTCACAGAATCAGCGGACAATGACCAGGCCCCCGCTTCGCAGACATCCACAAAAGTGCAGCCTGAGCCCCAGAATGAAGACTCATCCCCGGCTCTGGAACATCGGGACATGGAACAACTGGCCGCGGTTCTGCGTGTGTATCCGGACGCCACTGCAAGCGCCGAAAACCTCATCAAACAGACAGCGGTGAAGCACTTCCCCTCGCCACCACCAAAACTAAATGTGTGTGTGAAGTGGATCAACATCTGAATCTCTGAAGGATCGTCGTTAATTTTTCTGTTGAATCAAACCTTACGCTGCCATTGATGTGTCTCTCATTGCTCCTCAAATCAATATTCAAAAACAGTCCCGATCTAAACGTTGCCTCGCGTTCTATAGAACATTGTGGAGCTAGTATTGTGATATGCATATGTCTTACTTTATTTTGTATTCATTTATTGATATAGCACCTTTCAAAACAAAGTCACAAAGTGCTTAACAATAAGAACAGATAATCAAAGACAATAAGAGCAATGCAAGATATTACAAGATGCAATACATTAAATAAGATCCAAAACATCAAAAAAGATCAATAAGAATCAAAAAATTCAATAGTTCACTAATGCCATCAAAAGCCAATAGATAAAAAGTGAGTCTTAAGAATAGATTTAAAATGGGGTTTTCCTGCCTTAATCAAAAAGAGACAGATGGATCCATGGTGGAAGTCATTACATGACTTACCAGTGACTGCATGATGGTCTGTATTCCTGTAAGGGAACATGGTGGTCACTGATCAGTAATACATGTTTTAGCAGTATCAATACCAACCTGTACTACTAGTCTTCATTGATATACATTTAATATACAAATGTAGAATCATTGCAGAGTTTACTGCCGGCCACTATGGGATAGTATTCGATTAAAGACCGCTGATCGGTTCAGTTAGGATAACATAATTCATGTAAGTCCATTATCATTCTTTATTAGGCTACTTTAGTTGTTGTTGACAAGGTTGGTTAAGTTCCTGATAATATTTTGTCAGACATGTGCATGTAGGAATTGTAGCTTATGTTGTTATTTTAGGTATTTCTTCAGGGCTTCTTCATCTTTGTCATTCAATAAGTAATCCGACATCGCGGAGTGTATTTCTTCAATCATGTTTGGTTAATGATCCATTTAGACTTATACAAATAAATGAATGTTTTGGATACTGACCAGTTAATCATTACCTAAAGGCGTATGACCAGAGAATGTCTAATATGAGGAGAATGGGCACTCGCTGGTTAGTTCCGGTTTTCTGGACTGGTTGCAGTAATAATCTCTGTCCACGCGGGGCGCTCGTAGGCGAGTCCAGAATGAATGGGAGCCTATGGGGTTTTATCCTCAGAATCCACTTTTCTCACGATGTAATTTTTGTCAAGTAATTTGAAAGTTGCGTTCAAAAGGTGGGGCTAAGATAATAAACTCAGCTGAATATTGCATCATTTAAGGTCACGTATCTGTTCTAAAAAGGTGTTAAAAAAATACGATGACGTCACACATTGTCATACTGTCAGAGGTACTGCTTTACGGCAGTTTCTGAAGCACTTCCCGCAACGATAATACCAGCTGTTCGATTGGCCGTTTCTCAATTCCTAGCACGCTTACTACGGACTCGATGACTTGCAAGTACGTACTTGGCAAGTCCGTACTTCAAGCACAGACTTGCGAGCACGCGAGTACATACCTGCAATTGGAACAGCAGCGGACTCGATGACGTCACCACCTCTGCTCGTCCGTTAACTGTGCTACGGCCTCATTTAGGCATATACTGAACAATATAAACAAATGATATAAAACAAAATCCCAGCCCTTCATTTTCAAATAGTATGTAAATATTCTGAATGAATAAAAATTGAAAAGGTATGCGTGTCCTGTCATGTGTATGAGCTATACACACAAAACGTCCGAGAAAAACAAGTAGGATTTGACAGGTTGGAGAATTCAATGATAGCCTAATAAAAACGTTAAAAATAATAAATACCGATATTCGTGAAACAATATAATAATATAATAGCTTACAATTAATAGCTTATAGATAATAGCTTACAGTTGTGCGTCTTCTCAATATAGTCCGCCATCGTACTGCTGCGAGTGCGAAATGCATCCTGGGATTTATAGCGGTTGCAAGTACACACGAGCCACCTCCGATGCATGCTCGGTGAAACGGCGAGATCGAGCACGCATCAAGAACACTTCCGCGTTTTACGACAGTACTCGCTTGATGCGTACTTCGAATTGGAACAGTGCTCGGGCAACGACTGATGACGTTTCACGAGTCCACGAGCACACGAGCACGCACAAGTACGCGAATTGAGAAACTGCCTTTTTCTTGCTTACTAGTTACAGAGTTTTAGTGAGCTAATGTAAAAAAAAAAAAATGCGCGATTGTTTTATATAAGCCTACCTCTCCGCTGGCCAGGGCACCGTGCGGGCCTCGGGACCCCGGCCGGGGTCAGTGAAGGTGGTCTGGTGGTGTCTCCTCATGGGGGAGCCGGACGGACCTCCGGTCGAGCGGGGAGCGACGAGGGTGGAGCGGAGCGTTCAGGGAATACATTCGGACACCGGAGCGTTCAGGGAACACATTCGGACACCGGAGCGTTCAGGGAACACATTCGGACACCGGAGCGTAGATGGCGCCTCCGGTGCGGTCCTCCTCCAGCTTGGCACCGACCAGCCCAGAGTACCGCACACCGGTACATCCACCAGGTGGCCAGGAGGAGGTAGTGCTGCCTGCATGCGGAGCTGTCGTTCTGGTCCCGTACCCCCGGTCCTCTCCACTCCCTCCCAGCTGCTTAATACCACAGCCAGGGCCGTTTCAAGGAATTTGGGGGCCCCAAGCAAAAGGGACATGGAGGCCCCCCGCCGCAAAGCCTACAGAAACCACAGCATAGCCATACACTTTAAGTTCCCACACACTTTATATAAATAAAAAAATTTGACAGTTCAAATACTGCTGTTGCATATACTGGCATCCCAAGCCAATGTTATACATTGACCTACTTGTAGCTTAACATAGCATTTAAGCATTCTGCTGTTTGAGAATTAGACAGACGCACCTGGTGCTTTAAAATCACTGGGTGCAACGGATCACAAAACTCCCGGTTCGGATCGTGTCACGGTTTTTGAGTCACGGATCGGATGATTTTCGGATCAACAACAACAATAAAGATTACAAGACAAATGTGACTTTAAATAAAATATTCAAATGTGTAAAAACAAAATAAAGTGAAAAATTAGGTAATAATCCTGCTTCCACCTTTCCCCCGCAGTCCAACGGTCCTGTGTGTGTGTGTGTGTGTGTGTGTGTGTGTGTGTGTGTGTGTGTGTGTGTGTGTGTGTGTGTGTGTGTGTGTGTGTGTGTGTGTGTGTGTGTGTGTGTGTGTGTGTGTTTGTGTGTGTGTGTTCGGATCAATATGGCGTGCACGTAGAGGCTGTTTTCCAGGCCTTAACCAATCAGGACGCAGCAATCGAGCTCATTCTACAAACCGAAAGTTCCTTCGGGATATACAAAGGATGGTCGGCTGATGCAGATATCCTTCACAAGCACAGCCGGAGCCCGAAGCGCAGGAGGTTATTTACTGCACGACAGCAGTTGGACCGAATCATCCCGAGAGCGGCAAGAAAAAAATATCTTTCTATACAAATAAATAAACAAAATAAGACAGACATGGTTCCATGGTGGAAGAAAAGTAAGTCGGCTACCTCTGCTTCTGACGGTAAGGCTGTTTCTGGTGTGTTCCACAGATATATGCGTGTTTGTTTGTCTTTGTGTGTGCCTGCGTGTGTGTGTGTGTGTGTGTGTGTGTGTGTGTGTGTGTGTGTGCGTGTGCGTGTGCGTGTGTGTGCGCGTGCGTGGGTGCGTGTCTCTCTGTATGCGTGTGTGCACATGTGTTGATGTCTACGTCTATTTCTGACAAGCAGGTGGTCTCTAATGACCAGTTGATGGCGGGCTTAAAACACAGAGGAATTGCGTCGTCACATTGCTCAGAGCGACTTCGGTGTGAATCCAAACGGGTCGAGTCCACAGCTTGGAGCTGGGTTTAAATCCCATCACGATGTCAAAACCGGCCTGGCCTGTTTCTCCAGGCCAGGCATGACAAAACAGACACACAGACAATCCAGCAGCTCTCTACAGACGCACTGCTCGTGTGTGTGATTTCTCGGAAACGCTTTTCATTTCCATTCACAGAACCAACGGACCATGACCACGCCCCCGCTGCGCAGACATCCACCAAAGTGCAGCCCCAGAATGAAGCCCCACCCCCGGCTCTGGAACATATGGACCTGGAACAACTGGCCGCGGTTCTGCGTGTGGATCCAGACGCCACTGCCAGCGCCGAAGACCTCATCAAGCGGTCAGCGGTGAAGCACTTTCCCTCGCCGCCGCCAGGGGGCGACAGTGTGTTAACCTCGGAGCTGCTGAGGGGACACCTGAACGATGTGAGGCGGGCCGTGCACAACGAGCTGCAGCGGCTGATACCTCTGCGCGAGAAGAACAAGAACCTGGCCGGTCTGGTGCCGTCGTACCACCGCCTCGCGATGGACCGCGTGCACACCCTAGTCGAGAGAATTTCGGCGTCACAGGAGGCCTTTGTGCTCCTGGAGTGGCTCTGCAACGCCTACTTTAGGTTGTCTGCCTAAACACACACGCATACACGTACACACACAGGCACACGACACACAAACTACACAAGTAAACGCATTCAGACCTACATACATACATACATACATACATACATACATACATACATACATACATACATACATACATACATACATACATACATACATACATACATACATACATACATACATACATACATACAGAACCTTGTAATTAGACCTTTAGCTCTAGATAGAACCTGTATCTGTGGACCTTAACACCCTGGTTGCGCCTTCACAGTCGGGGGTTCCTGGGAGACCCGGACTTCAGTGAGAACCAAGAGAGGAGTTCCGTGGACATGAACCTGTACTCTGAGACGGTCGTATGCGTCAACCAAACCCTCCGGACCACACTGGAGGTAGGAAGGCATGCTGCAGGAGCTAGAACACCCCCAAGATAAAATGGTACTTATTATACTATTATTAATCAAAGACAGGCCAACAATCCCGCATCTCTCGATTGCTAAACTACCTTTTAGTTCATCTCTGTCATAACTAACAAACGAACAGAGGATAGGCGGGCCTAGATTCATCTTTTCTTGTTTGATTGCAGCGGGACGTCCAGAGCTCTCTGGATGAGATCATTAAGCGCCAGGAATCCGATTTTTGGGGGTCCTGGGAACTCCACACAGACGTCATTAAGGTACTGCAGACACGGGACGATTCTGCACATTGGAATAACGTTAATACTGTGTAGAAACATATGAGCAGAATATATTGAGGATCCAAAATATATTTTTTCCTGAAGTGCATCGATGGACCGATTGTCAGAGCGGGGTCCGTCAGTGAGAACGTGCAGAAGTTCACCCGGCAGGTCTGCTACCTCAAACTCCAGGAGTTTCTAGAGAGGCATGTCGCCCTTTTCTTCCTGACGATTGGTGTTTCCATGGTACCGTTGTGGCTTTGCAGGATGCTTGTTGTTAAGTTGTTTGCCGTTAGGTTCTTCGGCTGTCAAGAGGCCTAAACGAGTCCTCCTTCTGGCTGTAGGTTCACGACGGCCAAACAGGAACTTCTGAAAAGATACGACAAATCTCCCAAGATGACCGTGGAGACCTCCCTCAAGACACTCAACACACTCCAAGGCCTTGTGTGAGTAAAGGCCCATGCCTCATGCCTCATGCTATATACTAGAGTGTGCGAGCATCTGATCCATGTTAACATGTCTGATCCATGTTGCATGTCTGATCTCAACATGTTTGAAGCATGTGAGCATGTCTGGTATTGTATTGTATGCATTTTTTGTATCAATATTAGATGCAATATATATGTACAATATATATTGTAGGATAGTTTCACCGTGTATCAATAACGGTTCTTGTTCTGCAGGAGCTACATCCAACCCTCCACTGATGGAGGAACCCGGGACCTCCCAGCAGAGGGGACCCTGTCCTCACTGAGGGCATTGGAGACCGCCGCCAGGACGTCCATGGGAGAAGCTCTCATTAAGATCATCAAGGTGCAGAGAAGAACCGCTACCGTTGTAGTGTTGCTAGCCAGCAGCTACACTCATCGTGTTACACTGAATTCACCTGAGAGGTCAATAACCAGTTTATAAAACCTGTGGTTGTGGATTCCCTCAGGAGCGCCTGAAAAGCCATTTCAAAGACAGAGAGGAGGATTTTCTGCTGACGGAGATGAAGGAGATGTTCAGTGATGAAGACTGTTGTCCAGACGTCCAGAAGGTAGAGGGAGACTTTCACTGGATCTCCTTATCTTGAGGTCACGTGTGGTTGGACCTCAGCTGTAACAATCTCTCTCTCTCTCTCTCTCTCTCTCTCTCTCTCTCTCAGGAGGCTCTTGACCTGGCCTATGAGCAGGTGAGTGCCTTGTACCAGCTGAAGCTGGCCAGCAGCAAGAAGAAGGAGCTGGAGAAGCGATGGGGTCCTGACGTGGGTCAGAAAGTGACTCAGGACGCACAACATCTTCATAAGACCTTCTCAGACCTGGTGAGGGCCCGGGTACAGCACAGTCCTTCACACTCAATGTTTCTTACTGCTTAATCTACCTCAGTACTAACAGTGTGTGTGTGTGTGTGTGCGTGTGCGTGTGCGTGTGTGTGTGTGTGTGTGTGTGTGTGTGTGTGTGTGTGTGTGTCTGACAGCACCCTGGTGTCCGCCAACAGAACCATGTGCTCCTGAAGGTGGAGGAGCTGATCCAGAGCCAGGACGTGGACTCAGTGAAGCTCACCCTCTCTGAGATGATGCAGCTCTGTCAGTCGGAGTGAGTCCCCTAAAGGGTCTCCATCTTCGTCTCTCTTCATCTCTCTCTTCATCTCTATGTATCTCTCTCTCTCTCTGTTTCTCTCCATCTCTCTTCATCTCTTTCTTCATCTCTCTGCCTCTCTTTGACTCGTAATATCTCTGTATCTCTCAATTTTTCTCTGTATCTCTTCATCAGTTTCTCTTCGTCTCTCTGTTAGTCTTCATCGCTCATCTTGTCTTAGTCAATTTCCTCTCTCTCTTTCTCTTTATTTCTCCATGTATATCTCCATGTGTCTATCTCCCTGTATCTCTCTTCCTCCATCTGTACCTCCCTTTAAACTCGGTCTCTGACTCTCTCTATCTCTATGCATCTCCATCTTTTAATCTATAATTCTCAATTGTATTTCCATCTCTTATCCCTTTATATTTTTCTCTCTTAATCTCTGTTTCTTTCTCTGTCTATATATCTCTCTTCAGCTTTGTCTCTCTCAGTCCTAATACCTTTCTATCTCTTCTCATCTTGATCTCTCTACCTCGCGCTCTCCTTCTTTCTCAAAATTGAACAGGCTTTATTGTCATGGAATATGTTATAATATTATCTCTCTCTCTCTCTCTCTCTCTCTCTCTCTCTCTCTCTCTCTCTCTCTCTCTCTCTCTCTCTCTCTCTCTCTCTCTCTCTCTCTCTCTCTCTCTCTCTCTCTCTCTCTCTCTGCTGCAGGGAATCTAAGAAATGGTTGCCTTCTCTGTTGAAGTGGACCAGCCTTTCTGGAGCTCAGGTACAGGAGGTCCTGGAAGCAGTTCAGGAGCCGAACACCAGAGAGACCAGAACATTGTTCACATGTATCCCCATCTAGCGACCAGCGACACTAGTCTGACGATGGTACCAGATTAGAAAACTCTGCTGGCTGAAAACAATACGAATTAATTAAATAGGTTAACGTACGCGTTAAACTAGGATACGGTATATTTATCATTTACGTTTACATTTGGGGAATTTAGCAGACGCTTTTAACCATTACATAAGTATGTTTTGTCAGAAGAATGTCAAACAATATATCGCTGTCGGTACAGGTACAGTTACACTCAGTCGGTACAGTAAGGTACAGTTACAGTACAGTACAGGTACAGTATCGCCAACAAGAACTCATGATGCATTCTGATATATTCTGCTCTATTGTTGTTAATATTGGATAATTGTAAATAGTTAATGTCAATGAATCAATAAAGTTTGCGAAGCATCCATACAGCAATGTGTGTTTATATTCTCTCAGACCAACGGAACTGCCCTGGTCAAGTGACATGAAGACTGCTGCCTAAGACCTGATCGACCCTCACACTAGGGGTGTGCACGGGTACATGTGTAACCGGTTAGTAAATCATAACTAGGTTATGGGGGGCTAGGTTGTTCGTTCAGCATTCTGACAGCCTGTGGATAGAGGCTGTTGGTCAGTCCGTTAGTCCTGGAGCGGATGGAACGGTATCTTCGTCCAGAGGGCAGTCGCTGGTAGAGATGGTGCGCTGGGTGGAACTCTGTGGCGTAAATATCGACGGTGCAAGCGGTGCACTGCACCGGGGCCCAGACTGCGCCAGGGGGCACATGGAGGAAGAAAAAATAAATAAGGGCGCCCTCTGGTGGCGTCCTTAATTAATTAACTAAATTATACGAAACCCTCACCGTAGCAAACATGACAACGCGATTCGTTTTTTTTTAATGATGTTATTAAAACGGCATCTGTGTATAATCTATGTTCATTTTTATTCAATAATTCATTTCTAAATTCTGTCTATTTTGTTATTGTTATTAAGTATAATATTTAGTTTTTCATCCTTGGTTTGGCGTCCGTAGGGAAGTAATGTAGGCCTACATACTGCGCATGCGTTTAGCCCGGTTACGGGCTGAGGTGAAGAGGTGTGTCCGACTATAGGGACTTTCAGAGTGCAGCCAGGTCACCATGACGACGGGATGGGAGGGAAAGCGACTGAGTACCGGTACCTGAGTGCTGGGGGATGCCCCCACGCACTCAGGTACTGAGGTCACGGGATGTTGATCGTTGTTTATGGATGCGTCCACCTAACTAGAATAACAATGCCTCCATGACCAACTTTGAGTTTTATATATTTGTTTGAATGGTTTTGACTTGGCGCAACAAGTGTTTAGCCCACTGAAACAACCTGTGTTGGCTACATACCAACCAGGACGCAGCACGCCAACTACATAAAGGTAACTAAGGACTCGGAAATTCCCTCGGCATACCGTGATGCACTATAAACACCGCTACTAACTGCTGTAAACACAGCTGGGGGCGCACATCACAGCTATTAAAACCGCAGGTCGGGAAACTCACCGCTATAACACCGCAGGGAGCGCACGGTGTGCACCTCACAGCCACACTTGGACTTCGGACCTCGGACCTCAAAATCCCAACATAAAGAGAATTCAAGAGAATTAAACTACGATGGATTCGAGGAAAACGAGCAACGCCTCTGCGTCTATAGGTAAGGTTATAGCGCACTTTTTCTTATCTGACCTCTGATGTGGCGGAGTTCCGCCTCTGGATCGTATCCGTCAGCAAAAGCAGGCTCGGGATTGAAAGTGACAGAGTTGATCAGATAGGATTATCAGTTATCATTATCTTATCTTCAGGACTACAGTGAGTGTGAAGCAACACCGACACACAGACAGACATCCGTACGGCACCACAACCAACAGGGACTAATTAATAAAACGATCATTTATAACACGATATAAGTGACACGTATCTGTCTGATAGACGTGGAGAATGTTCAAACGAGGAAATTATATTATATTATATTATTATCTATCATATCAGATAAAGAGTGATAGATATGATTCCCTATATATTTGTGGCTGTGATCACACCTGGCATGAAAACGCATTTATGCAAATAAACTCGAAGGCAATGTAGGCTACGACTAGAAGAGGAAGAAACCTGACGTGTAAGAGAATAACAGCTCGGCTCAGCAACATGCCCAATAACAGCACTATTCTTATAGGCCTATAAAATAATACAATATCATGAGGTCTAACACTTAACAGTCCTGGATATAAAACAGTAAATTCATATCAGCACTTATGCGCATTTTCAATTTTATGCATAAAAAAAGAGTGCATCCCCATGTCTGATTGTATGAAAGGAATGGTCTGTCATGTCAATCGTTTCTTTCCGTGAACGGCCGAACGATTCATCGCTTTTGAAGTTCCTGCCGAAAGGACTTCGGGGACGGCCTTACGTCCTTTCCATTCGTAAGGGAAGATGCAGGCTGCATTCCAAATCGCATACTTTTTAGTTTTACTTCCTACTGCAGCTACCCTTACAAAGCACGTATGCACTCACAGTATAAATACAAGTGGAACACACTACAGGGGATTTCACTGATTAGCACACCTGTAGGGCCACCCACGTATTTTCTGCTGCGCGAGGATTGTGGGGCAGAAAGACCTGTTGGTTTGCTCACTGCGAAGAGCGACCAACGGAAGAGGATTAAGAACCTACAGGAAAAAAAATTGTTTGTTCTGAAAATAAATTCTGACTTTATTCTCAGAATTCTGACGTTAATCTCAGAATCAAGTCAGAATTCTGGAAAAAAATAAAATCTTATGTGTGGCCCTAATCCTCTTCCGTAGCGACCTGATGTAGTACAACATTCTGGTATTTTTGGCATACTGCATTTTCGGCCTCCACTAAGGTAGGCGTAGGCCTACTACTTGCTCTGAAAGATCCTCGATGATCCGCATCCCCACTCAGAGACGGTACCCGCCCCATGCTGATATAATCACCACCTCCATCACATCCTTGGGCCTACGTTACTTTTCCAGAATATCTTCAATGGAGATGGCTCGACCTTGGATTTGGCTGTTGATTCGTTTGCATTTGTGGATGGAAGCCATCTACTGCCAACTTGTCCCCCCACATGTGAATCTGGGCATGGAAGTATGAAAGCACGATGGGGAGCTCTCCGGTGGTTCACCGGGTAGAGGGCATACTATTAAGGCCTAGTCCTAACCGCAGCGACCGGGGTTGCTGACCAGAGTCCTCTCTCTCCCATTCCATCCAGTCTAACTCACTCCTCAATAACAAGGATAAAACATTGAAAATTAAATCTTAAAAAAACAACAACAATGGAAGCATGTCTCGCGAGTCCAGAGGTTGAAGGTGGGGTCTGCAGAATTGTGAGCACAGCTTCACATGTGACACTTTTCCTTTCCGTTCACAGAACAAGGCCATGATGACGACGCTTCCATCTCCCGGAGCGACACAAGCGTTGAAGGGGAGACCCAGGTTGACGGCCCATCCCGCGCTCTGGAACATCTGGACCTAGAAACACTGGTCGAGTATCTGCAAGTGGAACAGGACGCCTCTGCCAGCGTTGAAGACCTCATCAAGCGGTCAGCGGTGAAGCACTTCCCCTCGCCGCCACCAGGGGGCGACGGTGTGTTAACCCCGGAGCTGCTGAGGGAACACCTGAACGTTGTGAGGCGGGCCGTGCACGACGAGCTGCAGCGGCTGAACCCTCTGCGCGAGAAGTTCAAGAACCTGGCCGGTCTGGTGCCGTCGTACCACCGCCTCGCGATGGACCTCGTGCACACCCTACTCAAGAGGATCTCGTCTCCACAACAGGCCTTTGTGCTCCTGGAGTGGCTCTGCAACACTTACTTAAGGTTGTCCGCAGCGCACACACTTTTCAGAACCATGTATTTAACCATCAGTGTGGCTAGCCGTCAAACACATACACATGACATACAATGACATTATGAACACCCGTTGGTTAATATATTCATACATACATACATACATGTCATCCATACACCACAGTTAGCAAATGTTTAACTCGAGTCAGGGAAACCTTGTAGTTAGACCTGCAGCTCTAGATAGTACCTTGTTGTTAGAAAAGCAGCTTTAGATAGAACCTGTATCTTGTTTCTTGCCTGTATCTTGTTTATTTTTTGTATCTTGTCTTCACAGTCTGGGGTTCATGGGAGACCCAGACTTCAGTGAGAGCAAACAGAGGAGTTCCGTGGACATGCACTTGTACTCTGCGACGGTTGAATGCGTCAACCAAACCCTCCGGACCACACTGGAGGTAGGAAGACATGCTGCAGGAACTAGAACACCCACACAGGGTTTGCCTCTTCACCGGTTCCTGAAACCTTGAGGCTCCTGGAGCATGTTGGTACTGACCATCGACCGCACCTTGTGGCAGGGGATTTACCCCACTGTGGTGGTTTAAAGGTCCCATGGCATGCTACTTAATGAATACCTTTGAATTAATCCCTCTGACGTAACTAACAAACTAACAGAGGACCGGCTGGCCTAGATTCATCTTGTCTTGTTTGACTGCAGAAGGAAGTCAAGAGTTCTCTGGATGAGATCATTAAGCGCCAGGAATTCGAGTTTTGGAGGTCCTGGGAACTCCACAAAGACGTCATTAAGGTACTGCGGACACAGGACGGTTCTGCACACTGGAATAACGTTAATACTGTGTAGAAACATATGAGCAGAATATATTGAGGACACAAAATATGTTGTTTTCTTCTGAAGTGCATCGATGGACCGATTGTCAGAGCGGAGTCCGTCAGTGAGAACGTGCAGGAGTTCACCCGGCAGGTCTGCAACCCCAAACTCCTGGAGTTCCTAGAGACGTATGACGCCCTTTTCTCCCTGACTTTTGTTGTTTCCATGGTAACGTTGTTATTAAGTTGTTTGCAGTCAGGTTCTTTGGCTGTCCAGAGGCCTAAATTAATCCTCCTTCTTGCTATAGGTTGAACACGGCCAAACAGAAACTTCTGAAAAGATACGAGAAAGATCCCAAGCTGAAAGTGGAGACCTGCCTTAAGACACTCAACACGCTCCACGGCCTTGTGTGAGTAAAGGGCCATGCTACATGCTAGCATGTGCGAGCATCAGATCCATGTCGGCATGCCTGATGTCAGCCTGTCTGATCCATGTTTGCATGTACTTAGTTTACATGTCTGATCCATGTCAGCATGTCTGATGTTAACGTGTCTGAAGCATGCTAGTACGTCTTCTGCTGTATTGTACACATGTATTGTGTCATGGTAGGAAAGTGTCACGGTATATCAATAAAGGTTCTGGTTTTGCAGGAACTACATCCAACCCTCCACTGATGGAGGGACCAAGGACCTCCCAGCTGAGAAGACCCTGTCCTCACTGAGGACATTGAAGACAGACGCCCAGGCGTCCATGGAAGAGGCTGTCGTTAAGATCATCAAGGTGCAGAGAAGAACCGCTACTGTTGTAGTGTTGCTAGCCAGCAGCTTACGTTCTCAACTAATAGCGTGCTGACCAGGACCTTCTAGAATACATGAGTGATGCTCCAGTAATGCATCCATGGTGGTTATAGCAAGTCTGGTGGTGAGAAGAAAAAATACAGTTCACAAAACCTGTGGTTGTGGATTCCCTCAGGAACGCCTGAATGGACATTTCAAGAGCAGAGAGGAGGATTTTCTGCTGAACGAGATGCAGAAGATGTTCAGGGCTGAAGGCTGTTGTCCAGACGTCCAGAAGGTAGAGGGAGACTTTCTACAACTTTCTGTTAGTTGCTGGGTAAGCTGTTTTATGAATGACAATCTATTTGCTCTCTCTCTCTCTCTCTGTCTCTCTCTCTCTCTCTCTGTCTCTCTCTCTCTCTCTCGCTCTCGCTCTCGCTCTCTCTCGCTCTCTCTCTCTCTTAGGAGGCTCTTGACCTGGCCTATGAGCGGGTGAGCACCTTGTACCTGTACCAGCTGGCCAGCACCAAGAAGAAGAAGGAGCTGGAGAAGCGATGGGGTCGTGACGTGGGTCAGAAAGTGACTCAGGACGCACAACATCTTCATAAGATCTTCTCAGACCTGGTGAGGGCCCGGGCACAGCACAGTACTTCACACTCAATGGTTCTTACTGCTTTATCTACCTCATTACTTACTGTGTGTGTGTGTGTGTGTGTGTGTGTGTGTGTGTGTGTGTGTGTGTGTGTGTGTGTGTGTGTGTGTGTGTGTGTGTGTGTGTGTGTGTGTGTGTGTGTGTGTCTGTGTGTCTGACAGCACCCTGGTGTCGGACAACAGAACCATGTGCTCCTGAAGGTGGAGGAGCTGATCCAGAGCCAGGACGTGGACTCAGTGAAGATCACCCTCTCTGAGATGATGCAGCTCTGCCAGTCGAAGTGAGTCTACAGGGTCTCCGTCTCCATCTCCCTCTCCATCTATGTGTCTCTTCATCTCCCTCTCTTAATCTCTCTCTCCATCGCTCTCTCCCTCTTCTTCTCTCTGTGTCTTTCCATCTCTTCATCCCTCAGAACACATCCATTTCTCTTCATCTTTCTCTCTTCATCTCTCTCTTCATCTTTCTCGTCATCTCTTCATCTCGACATCTCTCTGTATCTCCTTTATCCTTCTCCTTCTCTCTCTTTATCTTTGTCTAAAATACGAAGTTAAACAAATGTTTGTGTATATACAGCACACTGTTGAAGGTAGGATTATAATATTCTCTCTCTCTCTCTCTCTCTCTCTCTCTCTCTCTCTCTCTCTCTCTCTCTCTCTCTCTCTCTCTCTCTCTCTCTCTCTCTCTCTCTCTCTCTCTCTCTCTCTCTCTCTCTCTCTCTCTCTCTCTCTCTCTCTCTCTCTCTCTGTGTGTCTCACTGCTGCAGGAAAGTTAAGAAACTGTGTTCTGCTCTGCTGGAGTGGAAAGGAGGTCTCTCCGTCGAGCAGGTCAAAGAGGTCTTGGCTTGTGTCGAGGTTCTGTCCACCAGAGACACCAGTGACTCTACTGGGACGTCGGGACCAGAGTAGAAAACGATTTGAGCTGTGCTGGCTGGAGACAACATGAATGTATGAAATAGATGACCCAAGTTCTACTTTAAGACGCACCACCTGGTGGGGACTCTCGTGATTTTCCTGCTGGTGATGCTGAGGGGTTTGTCCTTAGATCTCTATGCAAAATTGTAAATATCAATTAATAAATGATTGTTTTCCTTCAAATTAAATATCAGTTTACAGCAATGAATCAATAAAGAATGCGATGGATGCATGCAGCATGACGGTGTGTATATATTCTCTCAGACCAAAGAAACTGCCCCTGGTCACGTGACATCAATTCAGACTCATACTTCATGCGTCATCTTCAATGATGTGGTTTATCTTCAGAGGGACAGCGCACATTTTAAAGTATTGCCCCAGATTTTTCGAGCAGCTAATTCAGATCTGATTTTTATTTACTATGCAATTGTCTAATCCCATGACATCATGGGAGCTTGATGTCTGGTCCCATGACATCGTGGGAGCTTGATGTCTGGTCCCATTACATCGTGGGAGCTTGATGTCTGGTCCCATTACATCGTGGGAGCATGATGTCTGGTCTTGAAGGCTCTGATGCTTTCATACGAAGTGTGTTAGTAACTTACTTAACCTTGGACAACAGGTGGCCCCAGTGGGAATCAAACCCCTAAGCCTGCACGGTGTCCTCATCAGTAGTTCAGTGCAGTGGTTCTAGAACTGTTTATACTAGTTGTACCCCCTCTAAGATATTTCTTCGGCTGAGTACTCCCTTCACTGGTACAATTTTGCGATAAAATAAAATGAACATAAATAATGTATGTGTGTTCTATACTGTAAACAGTATAAGGGTGCAAATTCTAACAATTGAGTGAGAAACATGGGCCTGTGCTTAATGCAACTGTTGGCTAATTGCTCCCGGGTAATGAAGCAGAACACCTCGGGAGGGTCAGAGCATGGAGAGGAGAATCCTATTCAAGTAATTTCTTCCTACATATCAGACACTTTTCCATTTTCTTGATTTTCGATTTCATTTTAGTTACTGTACATTTTCTGAATGCACCCTGCAGTACACCAAAGTACACCTAAGGGTACGAGAACCACCTGTTTAGTGAATAGGATGGTCTGTGACTGGGTGTGTAAGGTGGACAGACTTTGTGGGGCCCAAGGCAGCGCGGGGCCCACAGAAATGTTTGATTATTATCTTTTTTTATTTTACTACCACCTCCTAGTGGTAGGAGCCTCACACTGCGCCCAGTGGCCACTTGCTGCTGTATTTAGGTCACGTGAATGAGAAATCGCGAAATGACTGGCTTTCCATCCCACTGCCAGCACTGCCAGTACTCTTCCCGATCACCTGCCTGCACCTCCCACCTCATCAGTGCAACCACCTTCACCTGTGTTCCCTCACCGTATTTAAACCCACTCCTTCCACTCAGTCTCCAGATTGTCTTCAACAGCATGAAAAGCTCTCTAGCACTATTTCCAGGATTGCCTTCTTGGTTTCGACCCTGCTTGTCCCTGACCCGTCCTCGTCGTTCCTGCCCTGGTGACCCGAACAGCCTTCTGTCCCTGACCCCTCTGCCTGCTCGCCCCTTGTCTGTCACCAGTAAGCTTGGATTCCCTTTTTGGACAATAAACTATTGAACCGTTCCAACGCAGGTCTCGGTCTGTGCTGTTCTTGGGTCCAACCTCACGTCTGTCTCCACAGATAACTTTTCACTTTTTTTCCCGCACTTGCTCTAGGATAGGAAATACAACCAAATTACATGATAAAGTATGCAGATAGGATGGAAACATTACTAGTAGCTTCTCCCAACAGGGACGCTCGATGGGCGGCGTTGAACATTTGCAATCGTTATTTGCACAGGATGACTACCAGACTGTGACATTGCTAGTTTGAATGCCTGACCCCACCTGACCCGCCGATTGAATATAATCTGATAATATAATACAATTTGAAGTGAGCCATTGCAACCCACAATTTACTTTTTATGTCAACGCGTTCTATGAAGGATCATGGGAAAGACTTCCCTTTGATCTGTTGGGATGTCAATGAGTAATGGATTTATTTTTTTACATGTTCAGGCTTATTAGCCTTGTCTTGGAAACTTGCAACTGCACCCATTGTACAGCTGGGAAGTTTGAAGGTGGTTGGATATTTGCAAACATTATTTGGATAGACTATTAGGTATGGTCCTAAGCAGGGGCGGTGCTAGACCTAGAGCTTTACTGGGGGGCACAGGCCCCCACCTCCCAATACTCTTCTTTTCTTTTATGTGCGTGCAATAGGAAATATAGTGTAGGCTATATGTTAAAGTACTGGTAAAGATTCAAAGAGTCATGAGTACCGTACAATGATATTATTTAAACACATGCACACCTCATAGATTTGCAAACAATAAGATCCTCTTACTGCAACCAACCAAGATAAGAAAGATTGATTCTTAGCTACCTCAACCTCAATCCAAATAGAAAATAAGTAGTTCAGCTAAATAAAGTAACTAAAACAGTCTGTTTATGGCCTACACCTCTATATGACCTTCACCTTATCTAAAGCAGTCATATGCAGGACGCTCACTTTTAAGGAGAAGTTGTGCCTTAGGCTAACAAACTCTAACAAGATGGCAAAATCTAAAACGCACATGTATACTTATTTACAAGCTGTGTGGAAACAGCATAAATTTGGCAGAACGACATGGACACACAATATATCTCCCCTAGGTCACAGATATCCTCCTCCATATTCTGATCCCACCCCCCATCATGCCCTCATCCGATTCTTGCCTGTCTCTCTCCTCCTCCTCCCGCTGCCTGGCCCTGGAATGCCCAACCTGTTCTCCTTCTCCCCTCTCTCCTCCTCCTCTCCTCCTCCTCTTCTTCCTCCTCTTCCTCCCCCTCCTTCTGCAGAACTCTGCCCCACAATTATTGTAGCAGCCACTGGCAAGCAACATCCACATAGGCCTAAATATACTCACTGCATGCATTTCATAGGCTTTCCTACTTAACAACCAGGAAGCTGACCTATTTCAGTTTAGACTAAACTGAATAGGCAAAATTGAGATGGACTGGCAAAACCAGTCAGAAAGCCTATTACAGTTGTTTTTTTGACAATGATAAAACTATTACATTTACCGTAGGGTCCTATAGTCATCCTGTCAATACTGCAGTTCTTTTTTGAGACTTGAGACAGTTTTGTTTACAGCTCAAGTTTAAAAAAAAATTAAATAAAGCAGGCTACATTTGTATTTTGTAACACAGTTGAGGCATTTTCATTATTTAAGAGCAGATTGAATCAAATCGAATCGTGATTAATGGATTCAGAACCTTATGAATCGAAATCGAATTGATTCAGGAAAATTGGCCACGATACCCAGCCCTGATAATTTGTATAGACTATTAGGTATAAGTATACTGACTGGACCGGGAAATTGCTCAATTAACACCATGTGACGCGTTATCAGCGAGCCATTAGCCAAAAGTCTTTGTGTGAGACACGTCAACAAGCTGCATAAAAGAGAATATGTGATCTCTGTGTGAGAAAGGGAACATGGACACAGTGTCTCCATTCTATTTCTTGTTGTTCCTTTGAATTGAGCTACCGACTCTGCGGGTGAGTAAATCTCAAATCAGAGCGAGAGAACTCTTTTAGAGTTTTATTGTTTTGCTTTTTGAAGATTCCTCACTTTTGAAAGAATGTTAATACGATGTCTACCAAGTAGCTTGTACTATTTATTATCTGAACAGGTTATTTCTCAAGTATCAACTATGGGGTCCATTCGTCTCATATGCAGTTTGATTGGTAGGTTTTCCACACAGCACTACAGTATTAATCATTATCCAGTTCATTGAATTTAATTTATGAAAATGTACCTAACTTTTTCAACGTAACTTTTTCACGGCTTGCCTCTTTATTTATTTTTATACACACACACACACATATATATATATATATATATATATATATATATATATATATATATATATATAAAAATTACAGATATAAAAATCATTTTTGTCACGGATTGAACATTGCACATATTGACAAAACAGGCATGAGGGTCATGAATGTAATGCAGTTCAATACAGAGTATTTAAAATAAGAAATAAATATCCAAAAGAAAACATTGATCAGGGTTTCCAGAAGTGTACAGTTTTAGGTCTCAGTCTTGGCCCTTTATGTACAACAGTGGAGGGTCCCAGATCAGACAGACTTACCACTATGAACACGCCCGGTCTCGTCTGATCTCGGAAGCTAAGCATGGCTGCGCCTCGTTAGTACTTGGATGGGAGACCGCCTGGGAATACCAGGTGCTGTAAGTGGTGTCGGGTGGTGGCCAAAAGGTGGAACATCAATCCCAGTGCAGTGACGGGGATACTGTGATGTGGAAGGCGTCGCCCTTCGGAGGAGACGTAAAAATGAGGTCCTGACTCACTGAGGTCATATAAAGATCCCAGGGCACTTATCGCAAAGAGTAGGGGTTTCCCCGGTGTCCTTGCTAAAACTGCCCAACCAGGCTCATTCAATCTTGCCCAACAATAATTGGCTGACTCATTAATTCCCTCACTCTCCACCTCAAGCTGGTGTGTGGTGAGCCTTCTGGTGCAGATTGGCTGCCGTTCATCACCCAAGTGGGTTCTACACACGTCTAGAAAAGCGTCTAGAAAAGGGCTAGATTAATTCAATCTATTGTTATTAGAAAATTTCAATTTTTCATTGTTGTGGTATCTGATCTTTTCAAGGCTTAGTACATTCCCCATTTCCCTTCGCCACGATTCTTGACTTGTTGCAGAGTCAGTTATCCAAATAGTTGCGGGATATATGCTTGTAAATATTAGCTGATAATAGCTGAGATATTACTTATTTTAAGTAAATAGTATTTTCTCTTCACCAGGTGTTTTGGTCCTCTTGTGGAAGTCACCTGGATTTTCAGGTATATCTATGTGCCCAATTTAGGCGCCGATTACAAGTTATCCAATCAGGCAAGTATTTCAATATGTTTTTTCAACTTGACAAACTGATCGGTTGTTTCATTCTCCATTAGCTGCATCCCGCATTAATGTAGCATTGAGTGGCACAGCTACTCAGTCTACAACCGGTTGGGGAGGGCTGGCCGAACGCTCCATCGATGGGAACAATGATCCTCTGTGGGCGCACAGCAGTTGCAGCTGTACCGCCCAACAGGCTAAACCATGGTGGAGGCTGGAGCTGCCTGGTGTGTACCGGGTGTCAGAGATTGAGGTCACCAATAGGAATGCCGCTAGGTGGAGGCTCAACAACGTGGAAATTCTCATCGGGGATTCACTGTCAAACAACGGCAATGACAATCCAAGGTGAATCACTGGTCACCGTCCCTACATTTACTCAAAACTGCTAGACTCCCATCAAATCTTTCTGGGTTTTATCTCTCATGACCTCGACCTGCTTTTAAGTGTCTTTGGATAAAAGTATAGAATAGGAAACACAACCAGTGCTCTGCTCTAGTACACTTGGAAACACACCAGTTACTGGAATTTAGCCTCTGATACCTACCTTCACCAGACTACAGTATCGTCTCTCTGTCTTTCGCTCAGGTGTGCCATCATCAACGATGACCCAGGCTGCTTGACTCAGACGGTCAAGTGTTGGGGAATGGAAGGGAGGTTTATCAACCTCTACCGGTCCCATGATGTAACAAACGCTCTGCAGTTCTGTGAGGTCAAGGTGTACGGAGGTAGGGCTCCCTTCCATCATTCCATGATCATCAAAGGGGGATTGGTGTACCAGTACCATTGCTGGTAAAACAGACTTGGTCAATCCCAGCATTACAGGTTTGTTTTTCTCTGGGCTACCTGTTATAACAATGTATGCACAGGACAGGTATTGTAAGACACTTTTCTAAAATAATCTAGCAAAGGGCAATCAGCATACAGTGTTTTCAACCTGTGGTACGCTTACCACTGGTGGAATACGAGGGTACTGCCGGTGGTAGGTGGAATTTTATTCTTGAAATAGGCAAATGCAAGATAAAGAAAAAAAGAAAAACTGATCAAAGATTCAATTAAAAATACGCAGTAAACAAAGTATTATGGTTTGTTTGTCTAATGTTCACAATTAATGATTTGTGTTGATTTGTGTTTGCTGAATATACACAAAAGGAGCATAAGCAGCTTTGCTGACCTCTTCTTTCCGCTGTTTCCCACTGGCCATGGCCTTCCTGCAGTAATACTTGTGTGTAAAGGGTTTGATGGCACTCTTTGCTCAAGCACTGCATTTGTATTTACCTTTTTTCGGCTGTTTGTATATATAAGGTGGTCAGTGAATGGTCTTTACGATAATTTAGTGGTA
This sequence comes from Gadus chalcogrammus, assembly GCF_026213295.1. Taxonomy (NCBI): domain Eukaryota; kingdom Metazoa; phylum Chordata; class Actinopteri; order Gadiformes; family Gadidae; genus Gadus; species Gadus chalcogrammus. Next base: position 21,934,000 of record NC_079416.1, read on the forward strand.
AAAGTCAAAGGTTAGGCCCCACTGATCTACGTGTCTGTATTGGGATACTTCAGAGTGAAATATGAAGTATGTGGTTTTCTGTATGGGCCAAGACACCCAATAGACTTCGACATCAATTGAGTTCACGTGTGCTGAGATTTCTGAGGGAAAAGTAAAACCAAGTGTCTGAAGGTGTTGTATATGCATTTTAAAAACATCCCACACTGTTTGACGATTTAATGTCAGAAATGACCCTAAGGTAGATGTAAAAGTGTCTGCTAAATGTCTTAATAGTGGGTAGGGATAAGGTGTCTGCTCAAAGATACATAAAGGGATACTTACACGGCTGAGAGTAGTAATCCCTCACAGCCACACTGTCTTTTGGTTCCCCAGAGTTAGGGCGTGCTCCACCCTCCGTCAGCATTCAGGAGACGGGAGGAACATCACTCTGGTGGGGAGGCGGCTGTGCTGGTCAGACGCCCTGCTCTACTGCAGAGACTTTCACTGGGACCTGCTGAGCCTCAGGGACCCAGAAGACCATGAGAGGATTGATGAGCTGGTGGCTCGCGCCCCCTTCCCACTAACCAGCCACCTCTGGGTGGGCCTGCGCAGGTACTGCCCAGACCTTAGTGTCTATCAGGCAATCAAGTCCTTAAGATCATCTTGTTGTCCATCACTTTGTCTAATGGAATACTATGAATATCACAAAAGCAAAATATTTGGCCACATTATTCTTCCTTCAAACCATCTCACCCTTTATCTCTGTCAATGTCGTTAGGTCCATTTTAGGAAGCTCCTGGTTTTGGATGTCCGGTGAACCGATGGACTTCAGCCAATGGGACGAAGGCTCTCACCACTCCAGCCCCTGTGGGGGCGTGTCCAGTGTGGAACCTTCCACATGGAGGCAACGCTCCTGTGAAGAGCATCTTAACTTCATCTGTTTCACAGGTTGGTCCAGACTATTAGCAGGTCCTTATCAAGCTATATATATCTATACATTTATACCATGGTCTGGGGGAATACTCGATTCTGATTGGCTAATCCCTGATATATGGACACCTACGAAGTAGTTCCAGTCAAATTTTCTGTTCAGCCTTCAAAACGAGAGCTGGTAAATTGTGAAAAATTTATTAAACTGTAATCAGACAACGCGGTTATATGTTATTAACCCTAGAGTATCTGTGGTATAAAGGCTGGGACGAATTTCGAATTATGAATATGTACAATGTATAACGTTAGCTCTCAGATTCAGATTCAGCTTTATTTGCCAGGTTTGCGTAACAAACAAGGAATTTGACTTCGGATAGGGTGGGGGCTATTTCTGAGCGTTCACCAGAGCGACTGCCTGGGGAAAGAAGCTGACTTTGTGTCGGCTGGTTTTGGCAAGCATCGCCCTGTATCGCCTATCAGAGGGAAAGAGGTTGTACAGGTTGTGACCATGATGTGAACAATGTTTCCGTTGCATAAGTACCTTACAGGAGGGTAATGATTGTTCCAGGTATTAGTCAAACCCTCAGGCATACCAGGGAAACTAAATTATGGCTTGTGAAAAACTTATATCTGGATTGTCTGGAAATCTAAATGAATGGTCTTAATTTATTTTCTTTGGCAAGTGACCATGGTATAAGCGGGAAAATGCCCTTCAAGGTGTCGTCCTCCGCGCGTCCGACGGTTCTAAGACCTCCACGTCGTCCATTAATTCCTGATAATTGACACCTCGTCGGGCATTATCACTTGAATATATATATATATATATATATATATATATATATATATATATATATATATGTATACATTCAATCCTTTTTAATTGAACATTTAAACAATTACGAACTGCTTTACACAGTAAGAGGGTCGAGATTCCAGTTTGGGTAAATTAAAGTCCTCGTTAGTATTGTGCTCAACCTAGGAGTGTGAACGAGTGTAATCAGCTGTAGGTATTCTACGCCACTTTCATTATCCTTCTTGTATATATTTATGTTTCCACAGGTCAGACCGAGGGAGTGAAGAAGTTGCACTTCTATAGTTCCACAAGAGAGAATCAAATTCGCTGCACCTAACTTGGCCTCACTGGGGAACAGAGCTGCTGATTCCGACAAGGTCCTACGTAGTGAAGCTTCCGAATGCTGTAGCTCAGACTGTCCGTGGTAGATTGCTTGTTCTGCATAATATCACATTATGGACAATTATACATAGCATGTAGAATACATTCACTTTAGAAGTTAATCAATTCATTCCTTCACGAGCAGATGTAGGTGTGTCATGCATCAGTCTTTTGTTTCGAAATGTTGAGCTTGTGAGTTCAGGATTGTATCGAAAGACTAGATAAAGTATCTGTTGGCTTCTATCTCTGCCTGGCTAAGCTGATTTAGAAATAATATCCACACAGTAGAGATGTTTCATAAACTCTGATCGATTTAGTTGTTTTCAGGGAATTTAAAGGGGGGGTAATATTTATTTATTGATTTGGATGATGAAAGCGGTTCAAACACAGAGATACACCATTTCAGAATGTGTAAAATGTGATTTCCAGTCAAACTTTATGAACCAGTGTGTGTGTTTTAATAATGTTAACACTTTATTCAGTTGTGATTGTGCTGTTTTTTCTTTCTTTTTCCATATAATTGCAACATAGCTAATGTTTGTTGCTAGTGTCATCCTGCTATCACTGACCCAAATACCCAATCATTAGAGTTTGAGATCCATAACTAACTCATCCAGCCCGTCCAGACAGCCCTGCAACACATGGCCCGTCAAGGCAGCAGCTCAGGCCTCTGGTCTCCAGGATGGAGGGGGAGGTCGCTCAGAGGTCACAGTTGGGCAGGTGTGGGGAGTGGGGACAATGTTATTATTTATTTTATTTTTTAAGTGGGTTAAGAGTCTGTTGTTTTAGTTGGGTATGGTAAGACTGGTCAGAGAGCAGCTTATATATTTTGTTTTATGGAGTGTGGATTAGTGGTTGTGGGGCTGGGTGAAGCTGCCCACCTGTTGCACATTGATTAATCAATGTGCACAGGAGCCACTAGAGGTCAGCACTGAGCCGCAAACCAAGTGGCAATGCCCACACATAGCCACAAGGGACCCAACGCCAAGTTTTAAAGTTACAACACATAGCCCAGGGGGCCAGAACGCTCTAGGTAACGCACCCATTAGATGTCTTACCAAGCGTATCTCCAGGGGCGGCCTTCCCTACAGGCGGGTCAGGCGGCCGCCTAGAGCGCCATCTAGAGGGGGAGCGCAAAATATAAAGTGCGAAAAATTAAATTATCATTTAATTTTTCGGGCGCCCCCCTCCCCCCCCCCCCGTCAACAATCGCTTCATACCCCCCCCCCCCCCCCCCCCCGTCAACAATCGCTTCATACCCCCCTCCCCCCCCGTCAACAATCGCTTCATACCCCCCCCCCCCCCCGTCAACAATCGCTTCAAACCCCCCCCCCCCCCCCTCGCCTAGAGCGCCAAATGTGCTGGGGCCGCCCCTGCGTATCTCCACGTGTGCCCATACAATTCCCCTCCTTTTGCTTCATAGATATCATAACAAAACCTTTACCAAATAAAGTGAGTTACAAGCGATCCTGAATCTGCGACCTTTTTCAAAAAGAACACAGCAAGGTTGGTAGCACAATCACATGTGAGCATCCTCCTGGCATCCAATTATCAACTCGCCCGTACTAGAAGTCAGGAACATTTTCCCAAACGTCGAGCCGGATCAGGTCGGCCCCCTCTAGCAGATCCTCGCCTGTGTTCACCGATTCATCCTTGATCTCCATGTAAGCTTGGATGGCACCTGGCGCTCCTGGAGCACTCACCGCAAACAGGTTCTCCATCGATCCAGTGAGGTATATTGTTGGGGATAAAAGTACAACATGTCGTCCCTATCATCCAACACACCCCTTCTTGCCTGCCAATAATATATATAAGGCTAGCCTATTCTGATAGGTCATTCTGGAGGTGGCAACTAATTGTTCTGATAGTCCCTTGACCGCATCCGTTGTCAAATTGACCAAACCGTTGCTGATTATAGTATATATAATTTATCCAATCAACATTTTTGTTAATGGTGGCCCACCAAAACAACTGATTCAAACCCTGCCACTATTTGATTGCATCATGTGGCTGTTGCTCTTGGCGCGGCTGGCTCTGGTCCTGGGGTAGTTGGTCGGCTCTGTGCGGGTATGCATCTGGCTCCAGAACTTTGTGTTTCTCTTGTTGGAATACAAACTCATGTATAGCTGTTAGTTATCAAACATATATTTCCTAATTCTATTTCTAATTGCTCTAATTGAAGTCCCTTATGGGGCCCTCGAAATGTAGGTGAAGGCATGAGTCGACCTGTAAGCATTTCATGCGGGGTTGGATGTGTCATTGTGTAAGCTTGCATGTCATAACTCATTAGTGCTACTGGTAGTGCATCTACACAATTCAATTGAGTCAAATTTTTGATTTCAGCATCCAACCTTTGTTTTAATTGCTCACTAGGTAGAATAAAGAGTCATCTGAACTTGTAGCAATTCATAAGTCATACGGTATTAACGGTACAGTGACACACAATAACCACACACACACATGCTTCTTTCTTCTTCTATTTTTCTTTGACTTCACTGTGGATAACATGAATTAGAACTTTAGGTAACATTTTATCCTACTTATTTAGTCAAATCTTAGGCATTGTCGATTATTATCTCTAGATTATATGATCACTTTAAATATAATGTCTGTTATTACCGTATCTCTCAGGGAATGTGCTGTGGACAACTCTAAATGCTAATTGTTGCTCTAGATTATAAAAGGTACATTTTCAAATGCAGCAATCTTATTTAAGTTTGCCATTAAACCATTAATCAAATCACAGCACATCATAATAGCAATTACCAGCATAAATATGAATGTTAACGTTAATGTGGGCAATTATCATACCTCCCTCGTCCACCTCAGCTCTCCTCACTGCTCCTCTGCCTCTGTTCATGAAGAATTTGCTGAAACCGTTATTCAGAAGGCTAATGTGTAGTTTTACAGGACAGCTTCACAAAACAAAGGCCTATACTTTTACAGGGCTCCGCGAGTTTTGAAGAAAATTATTCATTCATTCTTCATTTTCCGCGTGTGTGCGTGCACGCATAGTGTGTGCGTCGGTGTGAGAGGGAGCAGACTTTACAACTGTTGGATAGCTGCTGAATTTAGGCTACAGACGCTCAGTATTGAAAAACAGATGCTTATTATGTGGGCAACATTCTCTAACAGCAATCAATTCGTCATTGTTTCTGTCCAACAAGTTGTGAATTTGTTGTAACATTATAACAGGAGATGACTTACTCTGTGCTATTTACAGCTCCCGTGGTTTCCACTGTGTTTATAACGAAACATTCAGAAGAATAACGAGAACGATTCCAGAATTACTATTCTCCAGTCAATTTTCTTGTTGTACCTTAAAATCGAATTTAGCATAGACAGAGCAAACCTTGTTTACCTTGTTATGTCCGACACCTCACAGCTTAATAGCATAGTATATTTTTCCACACCCCATTTTTGACCTTCTGCCTTCTCCTGGTCGACATCCTCAACCCTTCCCAACTGCGCCGCCTCAGTGGCCAAGACAAAAGCCCACAGTGAGCGCACCTTGGCTTCAGGGCACAAACCACAGGGGGCTTGAGGACTGGGGAGGCAGCAAGAGGCATCCGTCTGCGGCTAGCGGCTCCGGGGTCTATCCCGCATCAGCCCAGGCCCCTCCGCCCCTCTGCCACCCAGGACACCGAAGACCCAGGCTCCAGAAGGGAGGTGGGGACAGGTACTCCCTGGAGAGGGTGGAGCAGGCTCAAGGAACCAATGGGGTGTCGCAGAATATACTTTTTGGGTTAATTGGGAGACGTCAGACATAACATGGTTAACCAGGGGTTTGCTCTGTCCATGTGACAGAGCAAGACCATGTGACAGAGTTTAACATGATCCTTTGTGACATTGACGCGTCTCACACAAAGTAAATTGCTCGCTGCATGTGAGTTAGGTGAGATCAGGCAGTAAAATGAGTTGTGTCACAGTCCGGTCGTCAGTAGACTTTGACCATACCTAATCTAGTCTATGGAAATAATGTTTGCAAATATCTAACCACCTTCAAACGTCCCTGTTTAATGGGTGCAGTTTAATGTTTCCAAGACAAGTATTATCAGCCCGGACATGTAAAAACTATTAAAAACATATAATACTTCTAAAATTATACTTCAGAATGAATACATGGAGGAAGAAATACACACATGTATTTCTCCCTCATTGAATATCTTTGCACAAGAAATTAGAGAGGAAGGTACAGAGCCAGACAGAGAAAGACAAGGCCCAAGTTTCTCCTCAGCCTAGACTACCCAGCCAGACAATATCATGTGCATGGAATAAGCCCCATGGTTATTTTACTGTTCTGCCTTTATTACTTTTAAAGTGAGCTACTCACACTTCAGCAATCTAAATTACGTTTGATAAATTGCTTATGTTAGCTGGTTTGTTGGTTGGGTGAAGGTATTAGGTTAGAGGTTATTTACAGCAGCTATAGAGATGAAAGGTATAAGATGTAACATTTCCACATCAAATTATTCACCAACCACGAGATGTTTTATATTTTGTATCTGTGAGAATATCTCCTCTGATGACAGATAGATAGAGGGAAACATTACTAGCAACTGCAGAGCGAAATCTGAAGGAGGTTGGATATTTGCAAACATAGTTTGTATAGACAATTAGGTATAAGTATACTGACGCCCGGAACGGGAATTTGCTCACTTTTCACCATGTGACGCGTTTTCAGAGAGCCATTATCCAAAAGTCTTTGTGTGATACACGTCAACAAGTTGCACAAAGAGAATATGTGATCTCTGTGTGAGAAAGGGAGAACGGACACACAAGTGTCTCCATTCTATTTCTGTTCCTTTGAATTGAGATACCGACTCTACTGGTGAGTACCATCTCAAATTAGAGAGATAACTCTTTTAGAGTTTTGTTGTTTTGCTTTTTGATTGTAGATTCTTCACTTTTGAAAGAATGTTAATATGAAGACATGTCTACCAAGTAGCTTGTACTATTTATGATCTGAACAGGTTATTTCTCAAGTATCAACTATGGGGTCCATTCGTCTCATCTGCAGTTTGATTGGTAGGTTTTCCACACAGCACTCAGTATTAATCATTATCCAGTTCATTGAATTCAATTCATGAAAATGTACCTGCCATAACTGTTGACGGCTTGCCTCTTGTTTTTTTTTATATATACACTATGTATAATTTATTTTTTAAAGATATATATAAAAGTCTTTTTGGTTATGGACTGAACATTGCACATATTGCAAAACAGGCATGAGGGTCATGAATCTAATGCAGTTCAATACAGAGTATTTACATTAAGAAATAAATATCCAAAAGAAAACATTGATCAGGGTTTCCAGAAGTGTACATTAGGTCTCAGTCTTGGCCCTTTATGTACAACAGTGGAGGGTCCCAGATCAGACAGGCTTACCACTATGAACCCGCCCGGTCTCGTCTGATCTCGGAGGCTAAGCATGGTTGGGTCTGGTTAGTACTTGGATGGGAGACCGCCTGGGAATACCAGGTGCTGTAAGTGATATCGGGTTGTGGCAAAAAGTTGGAACTCTTCCCTCTGGCCTTAACATCAATCCCAGTGCAGTGACGGGGACACTGTGCTGTGGAAGGCGTCGTCCTTCGGAGGAGACATAAAACGGAGGTCCTGACTCACTGAGGTCATAAAAAGATCCCAGGGCACTTATCGCAAAGAGTAGGGGTTTTCCCCGGTGTCCTTGGTAAAACTGCCCAACCAGGCTCATTCTTGCCCCATAGTCTTCCTCCTGATTAATTGGCTGACTCATTAATTCCCTCACTCTCCACCTCAAGCTGGTGAGTGGTGAGCGTTCTTGCGCAGATTGGCTGCCGTTCATCACCCAAGTGGGTGCTACACACTGGTGGTGGTGAGTGAGGTACCCCCGTTCACTGTAAAGCGTCTTTGAGGGTCGAGAAAAGTGCTATATTAATTAAATCTATTATTATTAGATCTAATCATAGTACTTCAATTGTTCATTGTTGTGATATCGGATCTTTTCAATGCTTAATACATTCCCAATTTCCCTTTGCCACGATTCTTGACTCGTTGCAGAGTCATTTATCCACATAGTTGCGGGATATATGCTTGTAAATATAAGCTGATAATAGCTGAGATATTACTTATTTTAAGTAAATAGTATTTTCTCTTCACCAGGTGTTTTGGTCCTCTTGTGGAAGTCACCTGGATTTTCAGGTATTTCTATGTGCCCAATTTATGGGCCGATTACAAGTTATCCAATCAGGCAAGTATTTCAATATGTTTTTTCAACTTGACAAATTAGTCTGTGGTTTCATTCTCCATTAGCTGCATCCCGCATTAACGTAGCGTTGATTGGCACGGCTATTCAGTCTTCAACCTACAACGGAATGCTGGCCGAACGCTCCATCGATGGGAACAATGACCCTCAGTGGGAGCACAACAGTTGCAGCATTACCGCCTTCCAGGCTAAAGCATGGTGGAGGCTGGAGCTGCCTGGTGTGTACCAAGTGTCAGAGATTGAGGTCACCAATATGAATATCGGTAGGAACAGGATCAACAACGTGGAACTTCTCATCGGGGATTCACTGTCAAACAACGGCAATGACAATCCAAGGTGAATCACTGGTCACCGTCCCTACATTTACTCAATACTGTTAGACTCCCAGCAAATCTTTCTGGGTTTAATCTCTCATGACCTCGACCTGCTTTTAAGTGTCTTTGGATAAAAGTATAGAATAGGAAACACAACTAGTGCTCTGCTCTAGTACACTTGGAAACACACCAGTTACTGGAATTTAGCCTCTGATACCTACCTTCACCAGACTACTGTATCGTCTCTCTGTCTTTCGCTCAGGTGTGCCATCATTAACGATGACCCAGGCTGCTTGACTCAGACTGTCAAGTGTTGGGGAATGGAAGGAAGGTTTATCAACTTCTACCAGTCCTCTGACGCATCAGAATATCTGCAGCTCTGTGAGGTCAAGGTGTACGGAGGTAAGAACCCCGTCCATCATTACATGATCATCAAAAGAGGATTGGTGTACAAGTACCATTGCTGGTAAAACATACTTGGTTAATGGTCAACACTGCTGGTCCTGTGTAGCTCAACTGGTTGAGCATGGCAGTATAATTCCCAGCCTTGGAGGTTTGTTTTTCTCTGGGCTACCTGTTATAACAATGTATGCACAGGTATTGTAAGACGCTTTTCTAAAATAATCTAGCAAAGGGCAATCAGCATACAGTGTTTTCAACCTGTGGTACGCTTACTACTGGTGGAAAACGGTGGTACTGCAGGTGTTACGCTTACTACTGGTGGAACATGATGGTACTGCAGGTGGTGCGCTTACTACTGGTGGAACACGATGGTACTGCAGGTGGTACGTGGAATTTTATTCTTGAAATGGGCAAATGCAAGATAAAGGAAAAAAAAACTGATCAAAGATTAAATTAACAATAATAAACGCAGTAAATAAAGTATCATGGTTTGTTTGTCTAATGTTCTCAATTAATGATTTGTGTTGATTTGTGTTTGCTGAATATACACAAAGGGAGCATAAGCAGCGTTGCTGACTTCTTCTTTCCGCTTTTTCCCACTGGCCATGGCCTTCCTGCAGCAATACTTGTGTATAAAGGGTTTGATGGCACTCTTTGCTCAAGCACTGCATTTGTAATTACCTTTTTTCTGCTGTTTGCATATAAGGTGGTCAGTGAATGGTCTTTAAGATAATTTAGTGGTAAAAGTCAAAGGTTAGGCCCCACTGATCTACGTGTCTGTATTGGGATATTTCAGAGGGAAGTATGAAGTATGTGGTTTTCTGTATGGTCCAAGACACCCAATAGACTTCGACATCAATTGAGTTCACGTGTGCTGAGATTTCTGAGGGAAAAGTAAAGCCAATTGTCTGAAGGTGTTGTATATGCATTTTAAAAAACATCCCACACTGTTTGACGATTTAGTGTCAGAAATGACTCTTTGGTAGATGTAAAAGTGTCTGCTAAATGTCTTAATAGTGGGCAGGGATAAGGTGTGTGCTCAAAGAGACATAAAGGGATAATTACACAGCCACACTGTCTTTTGGTTCCCCAGAGTTAGGGCGTGCTCCACCCTCCGTCAGCATTCAGGAGACGGGGAGGAACATCACTCTGGTGGGGAGGCGGCTGTGCTGGTCAGACGCCCTGCTCTACTGCAGAGACATTCACTGGGACCTGCTGAGCCTCAGGGACCCAGAAGAGCAGGAGAGCATTGATGAGCTGGTGGCTCGCGCCCCCTTCCCACTAACCAGCCACCTCTGGGTGGGCCTGCGCAGGTACTGCCCAGACCTTAGTGTCTATCAGGCAATCAAGTCCTTAATCATCAATCATCTTGTTCTCCATCACTTTGTCTAATGAAATACTATGAAAATCACAAAAGCTAAATATTTGGCCACATTATTCTTCCTTCAAACCAGCTCACCCTTTATCTCTGTCAATGTCGTTAGGTCCATTTTAGGAAGCTCCTGGTTTTGGATGTCCGGTGAACCGATGGACTTCAGCCAATGGGACGAAGGCTCTCACCACTCCAGCCCCTGTGGGGGCGTGTCCAGTGTGGAACCTTCCACATGGAGGCAACGCTCCTGTGAAGAGCATCTTAACTTCATCTGCTTCACAGGTTGGTCCAGACTATTAGCACGTCCTTATCAAGCTATATATATCTATACATTTATACCATGGTCTGGGGGAATACTCGATTCTGATTGGCTAATCCCTGATATATGGACACCTACTAACTAGTTCCAGTCAAATTGTCTGTTCAGCCTTCAAAACGAGAGCTGGTAAATTGTGAAAAATTAATTAAACTGTAATCAGACAACGCGGTTATATGTTATAGACCCTAGAGTATCTCTGGTATAAAGGCTGGGACGAATTTTGAATTATAAATATGTACAATGTATAACGTTAGCTCTCAGTTTCAGATTCAGCTTTATTTGCCAGGTTTGCGTAACAAACAAGGAATTTGACTTCGGATAGGGTGGGGGCTATTTCTGAGCGTTCACCAGAGCGACTGCCTGGGGAAAGAAGCTGACTTTGTGTCGGCTGGTTTTGGCAAGCATCGCCCTGTATCGCCTATCAGAGGGAAAGAGGTTGTACAGGTTGTGACCATGATGTGAACAATGTTTCTGTTGCATAAGAACCTTACAGGAGGGTAATGATTGTTCCAGGTATTAGTCAAACCCTCAGGCATACCAGGGAAGCTAAATCATGGCTTGTGAAAAACGTATATTTGGATTGTAAATCACATGGAAATATAAATGAATGGTCATCATTTATTTTCTTTGGCAAGTGACCATGGTATAAGCGGGATAATGCCCTTCAAGGCGTCGTCCTCCGCGCATCGGACGGTTCTAAGACCTCCACGTCGTCCATTAATTCCTGATAATGGACACCTCGTCGGGCATTAGCCCTTACATATATATATATATATATACATATATATATATATTCAATCATTTTTAATTGAACATTTAAACAATTAAGAACTGCTCAAAGTAAATAAAAGTCCTCATAAGTATTGTGCTCAACCTAGGAGTGTTAATGAGTGTAATCAGCTGTAGGTATTCTACGCCACTTTCATTATCCTTCTTGTATTGTATATATTTATGTTTCCGCAGGTCAGACCGAGGGAGTGAAGAAGTTGCACTTCTATAGTTCCACAAGAGAGAATCAAATTCGCTGCACCTAACTTGGCCTCACTGGGGAACAGAGCTGCTGATTCCGACAAGGTCTTACGTAGTGAAGCTTCCGAATGCTGTAGCTCAGAGTGTCCGTGGTAGATGGCTTGCTCTGCATAATGTCACATTATGGACAATGTGACATAGCATGTAGAATACATTTACTTTAGAAGTTAATCAATTCATTCCTTCACGAGCAGATGTAGGTGTGTCATGCATCAGTCTTTTGTTTCGAAATGTTGAGCTTGTGAGTTTAGGATTGTATCGAAAGACTAGATGTAGTATCCGTTGGCTTCTATCTCTGTCTGGCTAAGCTGATTCAGAAATAATATCCACACAGTAGAAATGTTTCTTAAACTCTGATCGATTTAGTTGTTTTCAGGGAATTTAAAGGGGGGGTAATATTTATTTATTGATTCGGATGTTGAAAGCGGTTCAAACAGAGATACACAATTTGAGGATGGGTAAATGTGATTTCCAGTCAAACTTTATGAACCAGTGTGGGCGTTTTAATAATGTTTAAACTTTATCCAGTTGTGAATGTGCTGTTTTTTCCTTCTTTTTTTGCAACATAGCTAATGTTTGTTTCTAGTGTCATCCTGCTATCACTGACCCAAATACCCAATCATTAGAGTTTGAGATCCATAAATAACCCATCCAGCCCAGTCCAAACCTGCAACACATGGCCTGTCAAGGCAGCAGCTCAGGCCTCTGGTCTCCAGGATGGAGGGGGGAGGTCACTTAGAGGTCACAGTTGGGCAGGTGTGGGGAGTGTGGACAATGTTATTTTTTATTTTAAGTTGGTTATGAGTCTGTTGTTTTAGTTGGGTATGGTAAGACTGGTCAGAGCCCATTTTGTGTATTTTGTTTTATGGAGTGTGGATTAGTGGGTGTGGGGCTGGGTGAAGCTGCCCACCTGTTGTCCGTTGATTAATCAATGTGCTTAATTGAACACAGCAAGGTCGGTAGCACGATCACATGTGAGCGTCCTCCTGGCATCCAATCATCAACTCGCCCGTACCAGAAGTCAGGAACATTTTTCCAAACGTCGAGCCGGATCAGGCCGGGCCCCTCTGGCAGATCCCCGCCTGTGTTCACCGATTCATACTTGATCTCCATGTAATCATGCGGGGTTGGATGTGTCATTCTGTTAGCTTGCATGCGATAACTCATTAGTGCTACTGGTACTGCATCTACACAATTCAATTGAGTCAAATTTTTGATTTCAGCATCCACACTTTGATTTAATTCCTCACTAGGGTAGTATAAAGAGTCATCCGAACTTGTAGCAATTCATAAATCATACGGTAATATTATTACCGTATGACTTATAAAAAAATATATAACAAGAAAGTACCATGTGCGTGTGTGGTTATTGTGTGTCACTGTACCGTTATTACCGTAATAAAAGTTGCTTTAAACGCTGTCCCCCCTTTAAACGCTGTCTCTGACTCTCTCTATCTCTATGCATCTCCATCTTTTAATCTATAATTCTCATTTGTATTTCCATCTCTTTACCCTTCATATTTTTCCTAATCTCTGTTTCTATCTCTGTCTGTATCTCTCTCTTCAGCTTTGTCTCACTCACTCCTAATATCTTTTGTAGAATGTTGGTTTATTTTAGTGTCTCTCTGCGTTCACATTTCTAGTCTAGAAACAGACCAGTACCTCTCACACTGATACAAGTTGTTATTTCCGACATTCCTCCATTTGTCCTTGTCTCAACAAGGTTGAACCGACCTGGTCCTCTGGGACATAGCCAGGGCCATATACCTTATCAAGGCTGAGAGTGCTTCTGTTCTCTTGTTATTCACGTTTCGTTATTATCAAGTACTCGCCCCAACCCTTTGGTTCAGTGAGAAGAGGGATCGACAGCCAAGGAACACGTCTCGAAACTGCTCCTCAACCGTCCACACTATAGATTATTCAACCTAAGTCTGTATCTCGCTGTATTACACCCTGGAATAAACTCTAAATCTATTCAACGCTCTTATCCAACCTGTCAAGTTGCTTTGGTTTCGACTTCAAGAACTACTACTACGACGAAAAATACACAACGCAGAGTCTATACGAACAGTTTAGAAATAAGCTGAAATCTAACATTTTGGTGCCGTGACCCGGATAGAAGAGAGAGGAGTGAGAAGAGGCCTGGCGGCCTGCCAACTGAAGATTGCCTTGTGGTCGAGAAGGCCGCGCGCCCGGCCTGGGAAGACGTCTGATCGACACCTGCCCTGCTGAGGGACCCGCGTCTTCTTCAACGCGGCCGAACCGGCGCATCTCCATGCACCTCGTGGGAATCAACGGTGACTGAATCTCATTCCATTCCCTCGACCAAGAGAAAAGAACCAGAAAGTAATCTTAAGATAATATTCACACACATAACCGTCATTATTATTTTACTATTAGGCTGCACTACATTTGCTGAGTAATGAAGTTGTGTCACTAAGAGCATGGTTAGAGTCCTAGAATAGAAATTGCATATAGGGTCATTCAAGTGATTTGTTCATCTTTGCTAGTTTGTCAATGTTGATACGTGTCCTGAATATAACTTAAAGGTTTGGTTTGCTCAGGGATTTTGTTTTATGATTGGCTTAGTATTGAACTCTCTGGTACGCTTACATGAAGCGCTAGATTATTTTTTTTTATTGGTATGTTGTTTTGATTCCCGCCGTGGAATCACAGATACGGGTTGTGTTGAATCTAAGAGGAAAAAAAGATTAGCACATCTCCTGGTGTTGGCATACCGAGCTCCGTGGGAGACGTTTTATTTTTATTTCTAAACAGCGATTGGTGGCTAGGTTTAGCTTTGCCTAGATAAAAAAAGTTAGAAACAATGCCGAAAGGTAAAGGCAAAAAGAAGGCAGATAAGGAGACAAACGAGGGCAATCACAGTCCCAACGCATCTGAACCAATTGAACAAGATTCTTTTGAATTGGAAGTAAGAGATTTGGACATTTATTCAGTAAGCGAGACTCTGTCTAGATTCTTCAACGACATACACGATTTGCAAGGAACCGAAGAAAAACTTTGCGTAACACATGCGATAACGATCGACCCCCACACTAAATGCTGGCCAAAGGAATCGATCTGGATGGTTTTCAAAGACTGGATCAAGAAGACTAGACGAAATGAACCTATCGGGTTGTTACTATTGTCTCAGTGTAAGCACTACTTTATTAAGCATGTCAGCAACAAAAAGAGAGATGAATTGGAGAAGACAACTGCTCACTATGAGGATGCTCTGAAAAGAAAAGGAGAGCAAATCAAACTGCTTGCCGACGAAATTCGTTTTTTAAAGGATGAAGCGGCACTGAACAAGGAGCAGAGTGAGTTGGCAGAGAGAAAGTTCACAGACCTACACACGGCGCTGGCCAGACAAGGAGTGAAAGTGGCCCACCCCCTCGACTCAGGGCCCTCAGAGGGGAGGGACCGAGGCACAGGGGGAGGAACCTTGGGAGCGTATGGTCGCATGTACCCCACACTGCCATCGTGTGGCCAAGATGGGGAATACATCTTCCCGATGCAACAATCTACGCCATCTGGTGGTTTACAGGGGGCAAGACACAGAATTCTATCAGACATCAACAGCTTTATAGGCGAGTACCCGGTCATCTGCAGTACTCCCCACGTGCCACAGAAGAGAAATCCACCTGCCCCACCTGACTATGCTAATTATGATGCGACCCAGTGCCCACAACAATTTCCCCCTGCCCCACAACAATTTACCCATCCGCACCCCCCGGTACAACAAACCCCCGCGGTGAGGTCTGGAGCAGTGACTAAGAATGAGTCACTCAATGGAGGATTTGATGTCAACAACCACCAACCATCCAACCAACCACACTGCAGCGCGATGGGAGGCGCAGCCACACCGCACGTCAAGATCGCTGATGAGGGAGAGGAGATTGATGGAGAAGACAGAGAGAGAGAGCTTCTCCGCAGGTCCGCCCACAAGAGGGCTGTGAGCTTTGCCTGTATGCAGAAGGTCGATGAGGCAGACGAAATATTTAACCTCAGGCCCTTTAAGAAGATAGGTAGCGTGGACGGATGCCCAGTCCTCTATGAACCCTCCAGCCCGAAGGACATCGAAAGATGGAGCAAGGAAATCGACCACCCAAGGAGAGCAGGCCTACAGCCATGGGTGACATTGAAACAGCTGATGCTTCTGCACGAACTCCACCCCTACGATGGCCTCGCTATATTGTTCAAACACCTGAAAAGCACTGAGCGAACCCAGATTCGATATGATGTGGAAGAGGCCATGGGAGAAGACGGCATGAGACCAGAAAAGGGATGGGAGGCCATAAAGGCGTGGATCAAAAAACACTCCAGGGCACAGGTCAACTGGACGAGAATCACTTGTTGTTTGCAGAAGCCTGAAGAAGACCTGGACAAGTTCAACGAGCGCTTCTTCAAATGTTATTTGCTGCACTCAGGCCAAACCGAATATGATGTGGACACCATCGACCAGTCACAGGACTTGCCTTTGAAGACCATGTACCTCCAGCAGGTACTGCCGGAGATCCGAAAGGGAGTGAATGCGAGGCTTTCGAACTGGGACAGCGGGGGCTGCACAATGGCAACCATCAAGGAAGTCTGTGAAACGGTGGAGCGAGATGAAGAAGTCAGGATCCGATGCCTGTCTCATGAGAAGAAGGAAATAGCCAGGGACAGAGAACGATTCCCCAAGTCCATCTGGGACAGAGAAAGGGTCCCCCAGTCCGACAGGCCGAGAGAACCTCGACCATGCCACAATTGCGGAGAAATTGGACACTGGCAAAGAGAATGTAAAGCCCCCAGAAAGATGCGCCGTGACAGAGAACGATTCCCCAAGTCCAACTGGGACAGAGAACGGGTCCCCCAGTCCGACAGGCCGAGAGAACCTCGACCATGCCGTAATTGCGGACAAATTGGACACTGGCAAAGAGAATGTAAAGCCAACGAAAACGTACGGGAAGAAAACCTCTCAGACAAAAAGAGGGAACTACTGAGGAAGTTACGGGCGAAGAGTGTGGAAGAACTCAGCGGCACGTGCGATACGGTGCCGGAGAACAACAACAGAACCTGACTAGAAGCCCCCTCTCTTCGTGCAATCGCGGCTGCCATTCGACTTGACAAAAACAGCTTCTACGTAACTGCCTTAATTGAACACCAATTTGAAATTGATTTCCTGATGGACACTGGTGCCGAATTTAGAACAATCCCACTACGACTTTTGAAATCTCTCAAACTGCCCAGGTCAAAAACAAAG
Organism: Gadus chalcogrammus; assembly: GCF_026213295.1. Classification (NCBI taxonomy): domain Eukaryota; kingdom Metazoa; phylum Chordata; class Actinopteri; order Gadiformes; family Gadidae; genus Gadus; species Gadus chalcogrammus. The sequence goes on from NC_079416.1 coordinate 21,951,008, forward strand.
AAGATGGCCCGCAGCGCTGGAGGGCACTGCCTCCAGCTTTCACAAACAGATCCCATCAACTTTGCTGTTGGACCCGCGGAGACAACAATACAGGACAGAAGACGATATCCAGGAAGCCCTTCTAGGGATGGATGCCCTCCATGGACACGATGTCCATCGACTTGTGCAGTTTGAGCGCCACATACAACAAAGACGTTGGACTGTCCCCCCTACGAGGTCGTGTTTGGCCGATGCTTCAGTTACCCAGGCTAGACTGACTTGCGCAACGCAGACGTCCATCTGACATCGGACGCTCTGATGAACTACTGCATCCAACTCTCCGAGACTCTCCAGGTGACATCAAACCAGTTCTTGGAAGCTTGGGCCGAGCCCCCAGAGAAAGGTTACTCGTTAGTGCCAGGGCAACGGGTTATGATCCCCAAACCACAACAAATAGCATTAGAGGCCAAATATGAGGGGCCATACCCAATTCGATTAGTTACTCGATCCGCTGTTCATGTAGCTAAGAAGTCAAAGTGGATACATGCAAGCCACTGCCAATAAGTCGATGCATCAACTTGGAATGACACTCGCTAGATTTGGCACGCAAACTAACTGATACGAGTTGAAGAGTAGGGAGGGTTTGTTATTTTCATTCCTTTATTTTCACGGGAGGTTCGTTTTTGAAAGATGCTAGGGCTTTGTCACCGCCTATCCAAGCGAGAATTCAATGTTGGTTTCCTCTTGACACAACTGCTCAGTTTTAGAACATTGATGATTGTTTTGTTTTATTTTTGAACAAAGGTTCGCTCATTCATTCATTTATACAAGTTTTATTGAGAATCATGACTGATTGCTGATTACTGATTACTGATATAACCATTTTTGAATCAAGCGATTTTTTTGTCTGATAATTTTTTATTGTTTATTGAATCATTAAGACAAGCTACAATGACATAGTAAACCTGTAAATGTGTATCGATATCAAATCATTAAGTCAATTATCAACCATAGTTAATTATCATTACTGTTGGAGGCTGTGACAATGCCTCCCCATGACTGATACTGCACTTTTTCTTTGTTACATGTTTCATCGTACCTGGACATCCACGAGGCACGGACACGAGTTGAGTCCTTGTGATAGCAGGCGGCTGTCTGTTCTTGAACTGAACTGTGTCTCAGCGTTCGTCCTGACGCCCTGCTACGAACCTTCATCCCCATCCCCATCACACCTGCAGTGGCCATCACATGGAAAATAACTCTGTTGTATCTGCTACTCAAGACCAACTGAGCCATGATGTTACCGGTATTGTTTGTGATGTTGTGCCATCTTTTTACAGGGGGAAATTGTTAATTTGACCGCCATAATGTAATCCACAAATAATGTAATCCACAAAATCATGAGTAACCTAATGAGTTTATTTTTTTTATCATAGTAGCCTACACCTGGTTTACTTGTGTATGATGTGTATTTACTTGTCTATTGCCTTTTATGCTTCCTTTTTTTCTTTTTTTTGTTAATTGTTAATTGTTTACCAGAAGATACACTGAATTCTCATTTTAAGGGTGATCTTTAAACTACGTTTAAAATGATCAAGAGGGAGGAATGTAGAATGTTGGTGAATTGTAATGCCTCTCTGTGTTCACATTCCTAGTCTAGAAACAGGCCAGTGCCTCTCACACTGGTACAAGGTGTTATTTCCAACATTCCGCCATTTGTTATGTCTCAACAAGGATGAACCAACCTGGTCCCCTGGGACATAGCCAGGGCCATATACCTTATCAAGGCTGAGAGTGCTTCTGTTCACGTGTTAGCATGTTTCTTTATTATAAATACTCGCCCCAACCCTTTGGTTCGGTGAGAAGAGGGATCGACAGCCAAGGAACACATCTCGAAACTGCTCCTCAACCCCTACACTGTAGATTATTCAACCTGAGTCTGTATCTCACTGTAATACATCTAAGGAATAAACCATCTATTCAACCCTCTTATCCAACTTGTCAATTTGCTTTGATTTCCACTTGAAGAATAACTACTACGATGAAAAAAACTCATCTATACAAACAGTTTAGAAATACGCTGAAATCTAACACTTTCTATCTCTTCTCATCTCGCTCTCTCTCGTTCGCACTCTCCTTTCTCAAAATTGAACAGGCTTCGTTGTCATGGAATATATTACTTTACATTGCCAGAGTTCAGAAAGTTAAACAAGATACAATGTAGGAAATAAAGTATTAAAAGTAAAAAAAGTAAAAAAAGTAAAAAAATGATGACCATTTAACTCTCTCTCTCCCTCCCTCTCTCTCTCTCTCTCTCTCTCTCTCTCTCTCTCTCTCTCTCTCTCTCTCTCTCTCTCTCTCTCTCTCTCTCTCTCTCTCTCTCTCTCTCTCTCTCTCTCTCTCTCTCTCTCTCTCTCTCTCTCTCTCTCTCTCTCTCTCTCTCTCTCTCTCTCTCTCTCTCTCTCACTCACTGATATTCCAGTTTTATTTAGGAATTGACGTTACTGCAAAACTCTCTTGACTACTCTCAAAATACTCTCAAAATATTATTTACATTTACATTTGGGGCATTTAGCAGACACTTTTATCCAAAGCGACCTCCAATAAGTACAGTCAAGCAATATATCTCTGGCGTTACAGTAAGGTACAGTTACAGCACAGTACAGGTAGTTTTGCCAACAAAAACTCCCATGATGCATTCTGATGTATTCTGTTCTATTTTTATTTATGGTTTCATTTATTTGATGATTGTAAATGGTTCATATCAATCAATAAAGTATGCGATGCATGCAGCATTGTGTGTTTATACTCATTTATCCCTAAGACCCGATCCACTCTCACACAAAGCACTCTCACATGAAAATAAATCAGTTTCCGGAAGTAAATTTCCCATAAATGTTCTCCATTGACTTTAAGTTAAATTGTAATATAAAGAGTTGGAAGCCTGGAACCAAGCCCATCATTCGTCAAAGTAGTCGTATCCAAAAAATATTTGTTGCGGAGAATTTTTTGGGGAAAATGGAAGAAGAATCAAAGGTATAGGCCTACAATTTTTTGAAAGGGTGAAGGAACTACTCATCCCATAAACCATTGCAAACTTTTTCGCAATGGTGACAACCCAATAGATTAGCACGTTTCTTACATCTTATAACCTTTATCATCATCATATTGTTTATAGTGTTAATACAAGTTGTGTAATAGTCTGTGTGGGTTATTGTGTGTGTTTGTGTGTGTGTGTGTGTGTGTGTGTGTGTGTGTGTGTGTGTGTGTGTGTGTGTGTGTGTGTGTGTGTGTGTGTGTGTGTGTGTGTGTGTGTGTATAGTGTTTCATTTAGTATATATAGTGTTGTCAGCGACATGGTTCCTTCATTCGCACGTCCATCAATGCCGGTTCCTCTATTCCCAAAGAGTGTGGTCGCGAGTGTGAGTTTTAAAACATGTGAATTCATGTCTCCTTTCAGCTACGATCAATTCCAGTTACGTATTCATTCTATTATGTATTCCTAGATTTTATGCTACCCAAATTACTAAATAGCACTGCTAGTGCTATATCATACATGTTTACTTTTATTTTTCATCATATATTCGATATCAACATATTTTTCAACACTTGGAGCTCATTTCCTCTACAGCTCTAACAACAACTCTCTACCCTCCATTAATCTAAGAGAAATCATGGTTCCTGTGGTAATCGATCGAGTTATCGACGACTTGAATTTCACGGGCGCAGTAGAAGTTTCCACGGTAACAGCTAGCTCCACCAATCAAAGGCGTGTGTTCAACCCGGTATCACGCGATTGCGTGCTCCTGCGCACAAACGTTAATCTATTGGAGCGTGTTCCAGAGCACGATAGTCCGACTTTTTGCGTGTTACACAGAACGAAATGTAAACCAATGCATTCTGAATGGGAGTGTTCTAAGACAATTAACGTGCTCCACAAAACGGTACGAGAGAGAGAGAGAAAGAGACAGAGGGAGGGACAGAGAGAGAGAGAGAGCGAGAGAGAGGCTTCAGAAAGGGTGTGCGCAGATAGTACAGTGCACCCTAGTTATGTTTATGCCAAAACCACAAATGCTATATGTATATATATATTGCCTAATTATATATATTGCCTATATATATGTATAGGCTACATATATAATTAGGCTATAATTATATTATTTAGCGTGTAATGAGACAATCTATAGCCAAATTGTCGAAGATGCCCGGGAATCTTCGGGGATATCAGCATGGGAAATCGGCGAATCAGACCCATGAACCTATAAAGAAAGACGTCATCTCAAGCGGGAGAGAACGTTTGCGGTGCTGGTTTGTGTCACGTAAGTACATGGCTCTCATGTCTCATGCATTCGGCGTGAGACACACGCAATTCAACCCATGCACACGCTCGAACCTGTGAAAAGTTCCATATTGGCTCGGCTACCAGATCGGCTCGGGGTCCGTCGTCTGCTGATTACGTCACACAATACGCTATCTACAGCAATAAGGTATTTTATGGCTTAAATTAAAGAGCCTGTAATGATCTTTCATTTTGAACATAGACCATTCCCAACCTATTTGTATGGATAGTTTTCTTCTAAAAACAAAACATCCCTCGGAATCATCTTGGCTGTTAAGATAAGCCGTCCGTGTTGCCAGATTGGGCACATTTTCAGCCTGATTTGGCTACTTTGAATCACGTTAGGCTGGAAAAACGGGATATATGCCCAATCTGGCAACACAAACCGAAACTAGACAGACCTACTCGCGCTCACACATGTGCTCGCTGTGGTTGCTATGACGACAGCCAGAGCTACAGCACAAAACAGCCAATCACAACTGTCCCTTAGCAGCCAATCACAATGTAGCCTACGCCCATTCAAGCGTACAGCCAATGATATTGTGTAACGTAATCAGCAGACGACGGACCCCGAGCCGATCTGGTAGCCGAGCCAATATGGTACTTACACCGGCGAAAAGAAGTATACTTCAAGGACCCGGATACCGTACTCAAAACGGGCTAATCCTGAAGTGTGGATCGAAGGACACTCCCCGTACTCAACGGCAGCCATCTTAGCTACGTAGCGGAAGAGGCGGAGCCAGGCTGAGCCAAAGTCGGCGCATTTTCCACATAGCCTGCATTAATAGAGTCATTTTGTAGTTTTTATAGTTTTTATAGCTGCTAGGCGTAAAGGGTTCACCGTTCAAAGCGGGATGTTTATTGCGGGGGAGTAGCCACGGCGGCAGTCGTGATCGTAATTTCCGGTTACTGCACCACGGAGTACTCGATTTGGAACAGCACTCACATCTGAAAAAATAACGTAGTAGATAGTGCGGATAGTATACTTCCTTTAAGTATACTCATGGAAGTACGGGTATGGTCTCACGAAAATACGTGACACTGTCACGTTATTTAATCTATTGAAACGTGATCAGGGACACGTAGGCCTATTTTCTAAATTGTGTATTTCAATTGGAAGTAGGCTATTTGTCGTGTCACTAAGCATGACTTCCAAACTAAGGTTGTATCCGGGAGCGTTCTCCCCAATGTCCCTTATGGAGCTCCGTACAGATCATTCATTGTTGAAAATTGTCTGTGATAACTAACAAATGACAGCTTTTGGCCACCCGTTTCTACTTAAAATTGTCTGTGATAACTAACAATATGACAGCTTTTGGCCACCCGTTTCTACCTTCACCTTTGATACTGAGAAATTGTGACAATACACGGATAGGCCTATACTAAATGCAGGTGCGCTGCTCTGTAGGCAAACCGCGAAGGAAAAAAGGGTAGCTGCTTCATCTGTTCTTTTTAGAATTGTATGTCTTGATGTTTATTTTATCTTGCCATCTATTCTCTTGTTTTTGGCTATGTGAATGAACGTCCGCGTCGATGCCTCGATCGCAAGTCCAGTGTCGCGAGCGGACGTTGCCATGACATCTAGAAATCATACCGTATTTAATGGGTTGTAGTGAGTGTAACATAATTCACCTACAGTATTTTGATATGTGTTGTTCTTTCAATTGTGTTAGGCATGTCGTTTACTGTCTTGGTGGTTCAGGGATCGATGTCCCTTTTAAGGATTACGAGCGTCTCATGACGTCAGAGCCCATGCAGGATTTGTTTACCTTCAGCACGTTTTGATTTCCTGTTTCTCTCTTACTAAATAAACGAGTCACACAACTGTGTGCTCAACGTGCGAAATTGTGTCTCTCACTTATGGCAATTTCCACAGGGTTATCATTAATATTGATGTGTAGGGGTTGTTTATAACTCGTGAATAATATTGTTTAGACCACGGTCTGGGGGAATACTCTGATTCTGATTGGCTGCAGTGCGTGCATTAACTCCTGATATCGCCCTACAGACACCCGCTAAGTAGTTCCAGTCAGTGTTTAGATTCTCTGCCCGAGCCCGAGCCCAACGCGGGCCGGGTCGGGCCTATATTTCCCACCACTATACTCGGGCCGGGCCTTTGATCGATTTTTATTTTACCATTGGTTTATTGGCCTAATCTGAGGAGAAATCTATGCCATAAACAGAAATATTATAGGCCTTTATTACACGGGTCTTCTCAATGCCGTGGAACACTCCGTTCATGGGTAGTAGTCCGGTGACTTGTCTACCCCAGCGTCTACCGTTGCTAAGCGACGTCACCGTCTTTGCGGACAAATTATTTCTCTGCTAATCAACATTACAAATGGCCAAAAGACTTGTATCCCCCCCCTTAAATAAATACTATGGCAGAATTATTATTATTATTCTCATTCAACTTGAACATGTGTTTTTAAAGTAGAGTGGTGGAGGGATGACGTATGTTGGCCAACCCGGAAGTGAGCGTCGCCCTGGATTCCCTCGACAAAAAGCCAACGGGTTTTGCCATTGGATTTTGGATTATTATAAATTGAAACAATTTATTAAATATTTGTGAGATGTCATTACTCATTTGTGATATGAGTTTGCTTCCTATTTATGTCGAGTATACACCCCTACTGTCCACAAGCATCCCCCCCATATGGATTTGGAGAATTGTTGCCACGTCCCAGTGGTGGAGGTATCATATATATGAAAGAGGGCATTCAATTATACTATAATGATCAATTAGGAGGCCGAAGCCCTAAAGGAAGTGATGCAATAGGTGACTGAGGGTCAACATTTGAGAACCCCTTTTATCAAAGGGGTCTCAAAGGACTCATACGCTTCAACAGCGGCTGCAGCAGAAGTGTTGAGACGAAAGATGATATCAAGACATTTATAGAATATTCCCATTCACATGATTCTTCGCACGACCTGCAGGTTGGAGAGACTGAAATAACCCCCAAAATTAGTAATAATGTAAAAGCAGCCAAGTCCCACAAATTGCTTGAACTATTTATTTCATTCCATTGTTTCGTTGATATGCATTATTGAAAAGTTAAGCATATGGATTTAATGCAATATCCACAAAAAGTTCAAAATGGTACCATGAAATGTCTTGTTTATTGTATTAACCAGTTAATTTCTCTTTTGTGAAAGTCACCAAAAATCAAAAAAAGTTAAACGCAAGGTCACAGGCTAACAGTGGAGCTGTGTTGGGAACCAGCAGCCAAGAGCTTCCATGGAAACTTTCTTTACAAATAAAATTTCAGAGTTTCATTGACCACAAATTGAGCAGAAATATTTTGCATACAAATCTTTCAATAGTTTAACCACATTAAGAAAAATACATTTGTTAATTTTTTTTATTAGTGAAGCCACAAGTTTTGCACATTATCCAAACAGAATACCTGAAATGTTGATATTTCAGCCCTTTCGGGTTGAAACAAGAGAAAAGGACAACCTAACAAGAGTGAAAAGTTTGGGTTAGGTGACCTATAGTTCAAAGATGTCCCTGGTCAGGTAGACTAAATAAAAGTGTATTCCCAATTGCTCCAGGACATTCGTGTAATTTACTTGTGAGCTCGCCCTCAAGCCTAGAGAGACATCAGTGTTGAACCACCAACTGAAAGAGGGTATTTGCCATTAGTATGAGTGACAACATTTCATGGCTATTAATTTAGGCAATTATATTTAGCCGATTTGAATAGACTTTTCTCGCAGGTGAGGCTGTCAAAGAACTAAATATGGAGCAACTACAAAAAGTACATTTGCAGCATGACCAAATTATACAAAAAGTATAGGAACTGTTCTAGCAGATATGTTTTAGAAGTCTCTTTTGATAGGCAGGGAATAATTGTCTTTGTCACCCTGTAGTCATGCCATCAAATCTGTTGGGCAAAGTACCGCTACTGATTAATCCAGTAGACTCACCAGTCAAGTCCCCCTAGTTAGAAAATGGAAGAAACCCAGTTAGTCGTGTTAATTATTCTGTTGTTACAAATGAAGACTAATACTTTCCACATATTGCGATCCAAGTTACTGGCTGCAGTCTTGGATTTTATAGTTCTATATGAATAGATTCAATTTACTAAACTATTAATCATGCTTCAGAAGAATTAACCTTTCTTGGATGGCAGATCTACCACAAGCCTCCATTGCCACAACCTCCAGATGGCTTACAACCTACGGCAACTCCTCGACTACTGCAAGCCAACAAATTGGCTCTTGCACACCAGACACCCATTTTGCTTTATTTTAGGTTTTCAAGCATCTTAAAATACCCAAATCATCGCTCCAATACACAAGTCAGCTAATGGCCTACAAGGAAATGCTGAAGCTAGTGTTAGTGATGGCGATAGAAATGGACAAGCTTGCGTGTACAAATATGCAACTAGAATTGCAAGGTTCACAGCCCAGTTGCATAAGTGGTCACAACCGTTGGATTGTAAGCAAAAAAAAAAACTTCCCACAAACTAGTCAACATGGTCAATTGAAAGCCTGTACAAAACTACCCTGGAATAGTCAAATGCAGCTTTACTGCGGATGAATTAAGCCAAATTGCATAAACATCCAATGGTAAACAGTATACAAATGCAATCAAGGTTGCACTCACACTAGGCCATCTGGCCGTGGCCGTCGCAACTGTGGCCTGGCCACGGTAGGCTCTTGTACATACGCCATCACGTCGCTAGCATCCAAACAATTCTACCAAACCTTAACCAACTAGTGAAAAATGGAACAAAACTTTAGCACACACCCAGTGACTAATCACCTTGTCCAGGGGTGTTCCAACGTGGTTTACCAGAGGGCCTTGTGGACTTAAAGTAAGCCACACATTTGACAGAGACAGCACGGAATGACGTTAAACTAAGCTAATCTACAGGTTACTAGTGCTAGTGCAATTACATGAGCATTTTACACAATATTTGTACTCCAATGCTACGTAAAGCAGGCTTCTTCAGAAACCCGTAGCCTGCTACATTGAAGGGCAACTGTCTTTCGGACCAAGACCGAAACATGGCTCTGGAAGCCACTACGGCCCACGCAGCAGATTACTGCGTGGACCGTGGTGGCTTCCAGATCAACCCTTCGGTGGACCATTCATACACATGTATTCCGAGGATGTTTTGAAGACACTGGAGTCCCATGGCACTAGATTCCTTTGAAGACTAAGTTGGTATGGGGGGGCCCAAAGGGGGCCCCCCCATAGATCTTGTCAGTAATCTAACACCTGTTAAGAAAAACACACACACATCACAAGATACAAATCAGCAAAGCTCGGTTAACAAACAGCGGCGACATGCATGTCAAGGTGCAAAGAGCAGGGATACTGATGGCTTGTGTCTGAGAAGACAGCCCAAAAACGTCAACAATTAATAAAGGAAAATAACTTTTACTCACTGCGGTGGTCTGTTTCAAAGTGCCATGTTGGTAGCAATATTTGTCTGGCCTGTTCAGTCAAATGCCCACAAAAACAAACACGCAACAACGCATACTTTCAGTTTGTATAAAGTGACAATAGTGATCTGCAATCTAGATCGAAAACTTTCAACCCTCACTAAACTCAACCTCGATTGACACAGGCCGATGCGAAAAGTAAACCAAACCCATTGTGTTCACCTTTAATAAAGCGGTGCGTTACAGGTGATCTCAATTAAGAGCTAATCAGAAAGAACACTGATCGGCCATGAGTGAGACGTTCAAAACGAGGACGAGGATTTAACGGAATTGTTACCATTCAAATTCAAATTTCTTTATTATTGGATAAGGTATGATATCAATGATTTGGGCTTTGAGTAGGCCTATATTTCTTAAATATATTTCTTAAATTTTTTCACCCCTTCGCCTTTTCAATATGAAATCTATAATCTCAGCCTCTCTATAATTTGCCCAACACATATTTTATTGTTCAAATAAAATCCCATCCTTATTTTGCCATTCATATTGAATCTTTACTGTCTTTCATTGTACAACACAATCATCTAATAATTATTCATAACGCTCTTCCATCTCCTTGGCTGCATTAAGAGGAGGCTCGGGTCAGAGCAAAGATCGGGATCCACACATGATAAGGGATAAAGTTATTTATTAGAATAAAGTAAGTATCATGAAATCTGTAAAGGGATTAATGTAGCGTATGGAAGATGAGAAAATGTGCGATTATATGGTTTGGACAGAAAACCAGTACCAAAATCACAAGGACCGACCGAGCCAGAACGGAGGAAACTTACCCATTATTGCGGGGGCTCCTCCCCCGCAATAAACATCCCACTTTGAACGGTGAACTCTTTACGCCTAGCAGCTATAAAAACTATAAAAACTACAAAATGACTCTATAAATGCAGGCTATGTGGAAAATGCGCCGACTTTGGCTCAGCCTGGCTCCGCCTCTTCCGCTACGTAGCTAAGATGGCTGCCGTTGAGTACGGGGAGTGTCCTTCGATCCACAGGAGGTAAATAAATACAAAGTGCTAATGCATAAGTAGACGCTTATAGTTAAAATAGGGACAAAAACAAGACAAACAGAACCAACAAGTAGAAGGTAGTCGTGTTTATGTCGCCGTCAGAAAACGAGGAACGGAGGAGCATAGTCGAACTACGGCTTTAATCTGATTAAGCTGTGCACGTAAACGTACTGTTGCGCTCTATAAACCTCAAATAATGCAAAAAATGTATTTATTCAGAGGGAGGAGTATTTAAGGGAAATCCCTATTGTGATGTCATATTCTGATGAAGTCATTCACATGATGTTCTTTGGACGACATGTGTGTATTCGTCTTTGTCTTAGTATTCAATAATTAATTTCTAAATTCTTTCTATTTTGTAACTGTTGTCATTTTTTATTTAAAAATAATATAAGTAAAATATTTAGTTTTTCATGCTTGACTTGGCGCCCCTAGGGACGTAATGTAGGCCTACATACTGTTTACCACGTGTACCGCGGTTACGGGCTCAGGTGTAGAGGTGTTGTGTCCTGTAATGAGGACCACAGGTACTTTCAGAGTGCAGCCAGGTCACCACGGGACGGGAGGGAAAGCAATTGAGTACCTGTACCTGAGTGCTGGGGGAAGCCCCCACGCACTCAGGTAGCCTACTGAGGTCACGGGATGTTGATCTTCGTTGATCGGCGTCAACCTTACTAGAATAACAATGCCATGACCGACTTTGATTGGGTAGAGTTTGACTTGACGCAACAAGTGTTTACTGAAACAACCGGGTTTAAGCGTGTACCAATCAGGACGCAGCACGCCAACTACGCAAGGAAAACGAAACTACTCGGGAAATCCCTCGGATGCGCTCCAATCACAGCAGGTAGGGCACCTCACCTCTATAAACACCGCAGGTAGGGCACCTCACCGCCACACTTGGACTTCGGACCTCAACACCCAACATAAAGACAATTCAAGAGAATTCAACTAAGATGGAGTCATCGAGGAAAACAAGAAACGCCTCTGCATCTATAGGTAAGGTTATTGCTTATATTATATGATATGATATGATTTATATTATATAGCGCACTTTTCCTTATCGTTCGTCTGATGTGGCCGACTTCCCTGTCTCTGGATCGTCTCTGTCAGCCCAAGCAGGCTCGGGAATTTAAGTGACACAGAGTTGATCAGATAAGAGTCCATACCGTTTTTCCAGGGGAAGATTATCTTTATCTTCAGGTTTGCAGTGGGTGTGAAGCAACACGGACACATATAAAATAGAAAGTGTCCCACATACAACTCTGATCTAAAGAGATTACATCCGTACGGCACCACAACCAACAGGGACTACCGTAATTAATACCACGATATGAGTTTAGTTTAGCTTTTTGTGTGTGTTTTACAAACAGCCTACAGAATGTTCAAACGAGGACATTATATAATCGATCATATTAAAATATGATAGATGGCGTGCCGGGTCGATTGAAACACGGGACGATTGAATCACAGCGATTTCCTCGAAAACCACGCAAGTCTTCCACGTGACGTCAAATGTTGTCACAGCACGCAAGACTGTCCAACAACGGGAAATTTTGTGTAATGACGTCATAACGTTCAAATGTTATCCCCGCGAACCTGTTTTTGAGTGCGGAAAGTAAAATCTTCTGTGCGGTAGTTTTTTTCTAATAAACAGTTGGGTTTTTTGTTTCATGGCATAGTAATACGACAATACAAGAGATTAATTAGTACTTAAACCTGTCCTAAAACAATGTCAGAGTTTTGAAGTTAAGAGACAAAAAAGGTTTAAGTGCCAGAAGTCGCTGTCGGGACGATTGAAACACTCGTTTCAAACGGCCCGCACGTCACCAGTTTGTTTAAAATAAATAACAGGATGTTAAACTATGTATCCCTTAATATGACTTAGGACAGGGAAATAAGTAAATTAAATGAAAATGTAGTCGTCCAACTGGTATAAAAGAAGAATGGTGAGTGTGCAGAATGCGAAATGTGCATCTTGACAATTACGCACAGGACAAAAATATTTTTTTACCTATTTATATCACAAGAAATTATGTGAAATTTGAAACAAATGTCAACTTACGTTCAAAGTAGAAAAAAAACAGCGCGATCATCCAACATAATATGTATTAAATTACACTTTAACTAAGAGAATACACATGTGAGTGGTTGATCACATGATGAAATTATTTGTATAGGTAAAGTCATCTCTGAAAAAGACGTTAAACTGAAAAGTGTTATCAGCCGGCTCTCCTATTTGTTTGTGGCGCTGATCACACCTTGCATTAAAACGCGTCTCCACGATGGAAGTCTGTAGGGACACTTCTCTACCCTACATGCAAATAAACTCGAACGCTACCATGTAAGATGAGAAGAGGAAGAAACGTAACGTGTGCGAGAATAACATATAGGCCTATAAAATAATGAAATAGAATGAGATATAACACTACGCGGGCCTGGATATAAAACAGTAAATTCATATCAACAATTGAAAAGATTTAAAAAAGAAAAAGCCAAATAAAAGCCAATTAAAAAGGGTGCACTAATTAAATCCCTGTTAGTCTGATCGTATGAAAATAACGGTCGGTCAGGTCAATCGTTTGTTTTTTGAACGGCCGATCGATACGTCGCTTTTAATGTTCCTGCCGCAAGGACTTCTGGGACGGCATTACGTCCCTTCCATTCGTAAGGGAAGGTGCAGACTGATTTACAAATCATCACCACAGGTAATGTCTCTAATCAGCACACCTGTAGGGCCACCCACGTATCTTCTGTTGCACAGAGGATTGTGGGGCAGAATAACTTGCATACTGCCGGGCAAAGTGCGACCTGATGTAGTACAACATCCTGGTATTTTTGGCATACTGCATTTTCTGCTTCCACTAAAGTACTTCCGGGAGATTTCAACGTGAGGAACCTTCCCAAGCAGAAGAGATTAGATGGCAGATCTGTTCTCAAAGATCCTCGAAGATCTGCATCCCCACTCAGACGGTACCCGCCCCATGTGCCGGACGACGCTGATTTAATCACCACCTCCATCACATCCTTGGGCCTACGTTACTCTTCCAGAATATCTTCAATGGAGATGGCTCGACCTTGGATTTGCTTGTCGATTTGTGTACATTTGTGGATGGAAGTCCTTCACTGCCCCCTTGTCACCCACATGTGAACCGGGACATGGAAGTATAAAAGCACGATGCATCGTGTCTCGGGAGTCCAGAGGTGGAAGGGTGGGGTCTGAAGAAGTGTGAACACAGCACCACATGTGACACTCTTCCTCTCCGTTCACAGATAGCGCCCATGATGACGACACTTCAAGCGGACGGAGCATTGAGGAGGAGACCCAGGTTGACGGCCCATCCCGCGCTCTGGAACATCTGGACCTAGAAACACTGGGCGAGTATCTGCAAGTGGAACAGGACGCCTCTGCCAGCGCCGAAGACCTCATCAAGCGGTCAGCGGTGAAGCACTTCCCCTCGCCGCCGCCAGGGGGCGACGGTGTGTTAACCCCGGAGCTGCTGAGGGAACACCTGAACGTTGTGAGGCGGGCCGTGCACGACGAGCTGCAGCGGCTGAACCCTCTGCGCGAGAAGTACAAGAACCTGGCCGGTCTGGTGCCGTCGTACCACCGCCTCGCGATGGAACACGTGCACGCCCTCCTACCGAGGATCTCGGCGTCACAGCAGGCCTTTGTGCTAATGGAGTGGCTCTGCAACACTTACTTAAGGTTGTCTGCACAAACACAAACACGCACACACGTACTACACACATGCACACGACATACAAACTACACGTATGTGTAGTATGTATGTGTTTACAGAAGTAAACACATACATACATACATACATACATACATACATACATACATACATACATACATACACATACATACATACATACACAAACATACAGACAGACAGAAAGACAGATAGACAGACAGACAGACAGACAGACAGACAGACAGACAGACACACAGACACACAGACACACAGACACACAGGCATACACACGTATAGATACATACATAGTTAGACATGTAGCTGTAGATATAACCTTATAGTTAGACCTTAAGCTCTAGATATAACCTTGTAGTCAGACCTGTAGCTCTAGATATAACCTTGTAGTCAGACCTAGCTCTAGATAGAACCTTGTAGTCAGACCTGTAGCTCTAGATATAACCTTGTAGTCAGACCTGTAGCTCTAGATAGAACCTGTATCTGTGGACCTTAACACCCTGGTTGTGCCTTCACAGTCGGGGGTTCCTGGGAGACCCGGACTTCAGTGAGAACCAACAGAGGAGTCCCGTGGACATGCACCTGTACTCTGAGACGGTCGTTTGCGTCCACAAAATCCTCCGGACCACACTGGAGGTAGGAAGACATGCTGCAGGAACTAGAACACCCACACTGGGTTAGCCTCTTCACCTTTGGGAAACCCTCTGTTGTAACTAACAAACTGACAGAGGATAGGCGGGCCTAGATTCATTGTGTCTTGCTTGACTGCAGGAGGATGTCGAGATGTCCCTGGATGTCATCATTAAGCGCCAGAAATCAGAGTTTTGGAGGTCCTGGAAACTACACACAGACGTCATTGAGGTACTGCGGAGACAGGACAGTTCTGCACATTGGAATAACGTCAATATGTACACACGTGTGTAGAAACATACAAAATATATTTTTTCCTGAAGTGCATTGAAGGACCAATTGTCAGAGCGGAGTCCGTCAGTGAGAACGTGCAGGAGTTCACCCGGCAGGTCTGCTTCCTCAAACTCCAGGAGTTTCTAGAGAGGTATGTCGCCCTTTTCTTGCTGACGATTGGTGTTTCCATGGTACCATTGTGGCTTTGCAAGATGCTAAAAGCCACAATGATGGCGAAAGCCAGGTTTGCAGTCAGGTTCTTTGGCTGTCAAGAGGCCTAAATGAGTCCTCCTTCTGGCTGTAGGTTCACGACGGCCAAACAGGAACTTCTGAAAAGATACGACAAATCTCCCAAGATGACCGTGGAGACCTCCCTCAAGACACTCGACACACTCCAAGGCCTTGTGTGAGTAAAGGCCCATGCCTCATGCTACATGCTAGAGCTTTCTGCTCAAAGCTCGAGGGATCAAACCTTGAGCATTCCAGCCCATTTCTGATATGTGTTCCGCTTAAGCATGTCTGATGTTAGCATTTCTGAAGCATGTGAGCATGTCTGGTATTGTATTGTATGCATGTTTTGTATCTACAGTATAATAGATGCAATATACATCTAAAATATATATAGTAGGAATTAGAAAGTGTCACAGTATGTCAATAATAGGCCCTTGTTCTGCAGGAGCTACATCCAACCCTCCACTGATGGAGGAACCCGGGACCTCCCAGCGGAGGAGACCCTGCGCGCACTGAGTGCATTGGAGACCGCCGCCAGGACCTCCATGGGAGAGGCTCTCGTTACGATCATCAAGGTGCAGAGAAGAACCGCTACTGTTGTAGTGTTGTTAGCCAGAAGTTTACGTTCTCAACTAATACCGTGCTGACCAGGACCTTCTAGAATACATGAGTGATGCTCCAGTAATACATCCATGGTTGTTATAACAAGTCTGGTGGTGAGAAGACAATAACCAGTTTATAAAACCTGTGGTTGTGGATTCCCTCAGGAACGCCTGAAAAGCCATTTCAAGAGCAGAGAGGAGGATTTTCTGCTGACGGAGATGAAGGAGATGTTTAGTGCTGAAGACTGTTGTCCAGACGTCCAGAAGGTAGAGGGAGACTTTCTATAACCTTCTGTTGGTTGCTGAGTAAGCTGTTTTATGAACAGCTGTCTCTCTCTCTCTCTCTCTCTCTCTCTCTCTCTCTCTCTCTCTCTCTCTCTCTCTCTCTCTCTCTCTCTCTCTCTCTCTCTCTCTCTCTCTCTCTCTCTCTCTCAGGAGGCACTTGACCTGGCCTATGAGCGGGTGTGTGCCTTGTACCTGTACCAGCTGGCCAGCACCAAGAAGAAGAAGGAGCTAGAGAAGCAATGGGGTCGTGACGTGGGTCAGAAAGTGACTCAGGACGCACAACATCTTCATAAGACCTTTTCAGACCTGGTGAGGGCCCGGGTACAGCACAGTACTTCACACTCAATGGTTCTTACTGCTTAATCTACCACAGTACTAACAGTGTGTGTGTGTGTGTGTGTGTGTGTGTGTGTGTGTGTGTGTGTGTGTGTGTGTGTGTGTGTGTGTGTGTGTGTGTGTGTGTGTGTGTGTGTGTGTGTGTGTGTGTCTGACAGCACCCTGGTGTCGGACAACAGAACCATGTGCTCCTGAAGGTGAAGGAGCTGATCCAGAGCCAGGACGTGGACTCAGTGAAGATCACCCTCTCTGAGATGATGCGGCTCTGCCAGTTTGAGTGAGTTTCCTTCTCCTTCTCTCCCTCTCTCTGTGTCTCTTCATCTCTCTCTCCATCTATGTGTCTCTTCATCTCTCTCTTCATCTCTCTCCATCTATGTGTCTCTTCATCTCTCTCTTCATCTCTCTCCATCTATGTGTCTCTTCATCTCTCTCTCTGCATCTCTCTCTCTTCCTCTCTCCTCATCTATGTGTCTCTTCATCTCTCTCTCTGCATCTCTCTCTCTTCCTCTCTCCTCATCTATGTGTCTCTTCATCTCTGTGTCGCTTCATCCCTGTGTCTCTTCATCTCTCAGAACATCTCCATCTCTCTTTCGTCTCTCTCTCTTAATCTCTCTCTTCATCTCTCTTCATCTCTCTGTATCACCTTTATCCTTTCTGTTAATCTCTTTCTTCTTTTCTCTCTTTATCTTTGTGTAAAATACAAAGTTAGACAAATGTTTGTGTATTTGCAGAATACTGTTAAAGGTAGGATTACCTTTCTCTCTCTGTCTCTCTGTCTCTCTGTCTCTCTGTCTCTCTGTCTCTCTGTCTCTCTCTGTCTCTCTCTCTCTCTCTCTGTCTCTCTGCTGCAGGAAAGTTAAGAAACTGTGTTCTGCTCTGTTGGAGTGGAAAGGAGGTCTCTCCGTCCATGAGGTCAAAGAGGTCCTGGCCGGTGTTCAGGTTCTGTCCACCAGAGACACCAGTGACTCTACTCGGACGTTGGGACCAGAATAGAAAACGATTTGAGCTGTGCTGGCTGAAGACAACATTAAACTTTAAGATACAAGATACAAGATGTTTATTGTCATATACACAATGGAAACATAGTTTGCACTGGGCAATGAAATTCTTAATTTGCAAGATCCCTTCACACAAAATATACTTAAAACAAAGTAGATAAATAAACTAAACTACAAGAAAAATCTGTACAAAGAGCAGAATTTAGTTAAACTAATACAGTTAAATATAATTAAATATAAGGTACTGTATAGCATGTGCAATGTTTGCATACAGCATACATTGAAATACAAGAAGTTTGAATATATACATTGGATATTGAATATTATTATTAGATATGTACATAGTGCAAATCTAGTTCACAGTTGATAAGAAATATAGTTCACAGTATTGAATAATAGTGCAAATGCAGACCAGGTGGTGGGTGCTCTAGTGATTGTCCTTTGGGTGGGTCCGAGGGGTTTGTCCTTCGGTCTCTACGCTTCGATGAGCCAACACATGCTTACTGTAGATGTTTATTTGAAAATCAAAGTAGGGTTCACCTTGAAGCTTATTGTCTGTGGTACAGGAAAAATATGAAGATGATTATTAGGTGTTCACAGAGTGAAGATCGGTGTATACCCATGGCTGTTATTTATTGTTTTGTTTGATGATTGTAAATATCAATAAATAAATTATATTTTTATTCATTTGAAATATCAGCTAATAGCAATGAATCAATAAAGAATGTGATGCATGCAGCATGATGGTGTGTTCATATTCTCTCAGACCAAAGAAACGGCCACTGGTCACATGACATCAAGACTCAATTCAGACTCATACTTCATATACTTCACACGTCATCTTCAATGATGTTGTTTATCTTCAGAGGGACAGCGCACATTGAAAAGTATTGCCCCAGAGTTATCGAACAGCTTATTGACATCCGTTTTACTTTTCGCTTCAAGTCTAATCCCATTACATCCTGGGAGCTTGATGTCTGGTCCCATTACATCGTGGGAGCTTGATGTCTGGTCCTGAAGGCATTGATGCTTTCATACAAAGTGTATGTTAGCAACTAACTAAGTTTATTACAGTGGTTCTAGAACGGTTTATACTAGTGTACCCCCTCTAAGATATTTCTTCAGATGAGTACCCCCTTCCCTGGTACAATTTTGCGATGAAATAAAATAAAATGAACATAAATAATGTATGTGTGTTCTATCTGGAAGTGTAAACATTAAAAGGGTGCAAATACTAACAATTTAGTGATAAACATGGGCCTGTGCTTAATGCAACTGTTGGCTAATTGCTCCCGGGTAATGAAGCAGAACACCTGGGGAGGGTCAGAGCATGGAGAGGGGAATCCCAAACAAATAATCTCTTCCTTTTTAAAACTTTTAAAACGTAAAATTATATTTCATTTTATTTACTGAAAATCTTCTGAATGCACCCTGGACACCAAAGTACCCCTTAGGGTACGAGAACCACCTGTTTAGTGAATAGGACGGTCTGTGCCTGTTGTGACCGCGCCGCACGCTATGTGGCAGTAGCGACGCACGAGCCATCACGTTCACTGACGTCAGGGCGTCGACGACCCGGCGGAAGTGGAAGAGGGCTCATATAAAGAGGGGCACACGCGGGTTTTCATTCTAAAAGCGCATGCTGAGATGGCGGACTTAGAAGGTAATTTGTTGTTCAAATTGTTATTTGCCACTTATCTTGTGAGATTTGCACTGTGACGTTAGTCTACGTGCAGGTGTTAAGGATCAATCTCTGCAGCATGTTATAATGTTAACCTCTGGGTAAATGCTCTGCAAACAGCCTAAATTACTTTCAGTGCACATGCTAGATGATTGAATACCAAGTGTATATTTTGAATGAACAGGGATTATTTTGCATGAAATACTTGTCAGTCAAGTTAATAAAGTGTGACGTACACACTACTCAGGAAAGCTGCTCGTCTTGTTGTGCAAATATGTTCATAACGTTGTTTGTGTTGCATGAGCTTCCACCAAATGCAGAATCGCAACACAAGTGTACGGTGGGCCTGTTCCACATGTTAGCATGTAGCGCAGGTTAGCCAGTTAGCTTAGCACACATGGCCCGTACGCACCACGTGCCGGCCTCTGTGCCACGTGGGGTTCTCCTTGTGCGGGATGTGACGCCGCTCCATAATCTGTTTCATCTGCAAAATTGACATTTAAAATGTGTCGACTACATAATTAACATTTTCTCCACACGCAGGATCGATAAAGAAAAAGAAGTCGAAGAAGGTGATGGAGGAGGATGTTGGGGTATGTATCAGCAATACAGCTTTACATCCGTAACGATCTATTATTTACCAGTGAGATATTAAATAACTAATAAATGGTCTTATTACAGGACATCCAACAGACCGGCGACTTCTTCATCAAACCAGAAGCTAAGGCGGCTGCGTTAGACACGTCGCAATGGCCTCTCTTACTCAAGGTGGGTCCCGAGTCTACAATCATTTTTTTTAGTGTCTAATGGGTCAGAACCAGTCGCTCCGGAGCTGAACTAGCTGTGGACACTCGATGATCCGATTTAGCAATGAATAATGAATACATAGTCTGTTTTTATTGACTGATGGCCGTGCTAAAAGTGGAACTAAAAGTGACTACGTTCACCGGCAGATGTTGATAATTAGTACTGAAGTAGATGCACTGAAGTTGGTTGGGGTTGCATATTTTTTCCAAGCAAGAAATGGGGTCAAAGGTTGAATCACTGCAGCCTAGAAACTCGAGATGAGCAGGAAGTGTGTCTAATGCTTGTTATTGATGCTGCAGATGATTAGTTACAGACATGGTCTCATAGTCAACTAATACCTTAATGTTGACTCGTTGCAAACTAAATGTTCTGGTGGAGCCCTGGGTGGCCTACTGGGTTGGGGGGTCCTACTGGTGGAGCGATGTGAAGTGATGAACCTGTTTATCCATTCTCTGAGTGCTAGCTGGCTCCGGGTTCTGCACTCTCCCGGGTCCGTTCTGGCCTCGGGCGTACCGTCAGTCGCCCCCTCCTCCGCCCCCAGCGTTCTGCTGGGGTCTGGCGGGGGGGTCGCCTGACGGGCAGACGATGGGGCTCGGCGTAACCAAGACGATTTAAACCTCTGATCACATGCTCGTCACCAGTGGGCTCCGTTGTGGGTCACCCCTAAACTTCACAGCTGCTGGGGTTCGAGTCTGTACCATTCTTGAGCAGTACAGAAATCCTCATCTTCTATGTTGTGGATTTCATTAATTGTTTCCATGTCTTTAAACCATGAGTGCAGTTACTGTAACATCGGTGCTTTGTTTTGCAGAACTTCGATAAGCTGAACATCAGGACTGCCCACTACACACCCCTCCCCAACGGGTCCAACCCCCTGAAGAGGGACATCGCCGACTATGTCCGGTAAGAGACCCTCCCGGCTCGGCCTCAGTCGAGGAAACGCCTTTTAGCGATTGAGCAAACGGGAAGAATCCTAGCTTTAATAAGCAGCAGTGAGCTACAAGAAGCCAAATGATGAGCTATATAGATGCATGAGCACGATGTGCGGAGATGACCAACTATCTATCACCCATTGACTGATGGCTTGTAGCGGGGGGGACACTCTGTCCCGCCAGTGGAAGGCTAGTCTTGACGTGCTCCCTGAGGGTTAGTACGGACTAGTGGTTAACTTGAGTTGTTCACCCCCTAGGTGCGGCTTCATCAACCTGGACAAGCCGGCCAACCCTTCGTCCCACGAGGTGGTGGCGTGGATCCGCCGGATCCTGCGGGTGGAGAAGACGGGCCACAGCGGCACCCTGGACCCCAAAGTGACGGGCTGTCTGATCGTGTGCGTGGAGCGCGCCACGCGCCTGGTCAAGTCCCAGCAGAGCGCCGGTACGTAGCGGCGCAACACAAATGACGCAGTAAACTAGGTGATACAGTGAGGCATCTATCTCTGTGGCTGTCGCCCTACACTAAACTGGCCCCTCTCGCTACTCTTCTGCTGTCCCTTGCAGGCAAAGAGTATGTGGGAATAGTACGGCTGCACAATGCTATCGAAAACGAACACACGCTAGCTAGGGTAAGTGTCTCGGCTCGTGTCCCTCGACTAATGTCTCATCCTATAGTGTCATCCAGAGCAGTGTCTGGTCCCACGGGATCTGACGTGCAGCTCCGTGTCTGGTCCCACGGGATCTGACGTGCAGCTCCGTGTCTGGTCCCACGGGCTCTGACGTGCAGCTCCGTGTCTGGTCCCACGGGCTCTGACGTGCCGCCTTCTTGTCCTGTAGGGTCTTGAGACGCTGACGGGAGCGTTGTTCCAGCGCCCGCCCCTCATCGCGGCCGTCAAGCGACAGCTGAGAGTGAGGACCATCTACGAGAGCAAGTTGATCGAGTACGACGCGGAGAGGAGGCTTGGTGAGTTCAGCTTGTCCTCGGTCTCTGCTGTACTA
The DNA here is from genome assembly GCF_026213295.1 of Gadus chalcogrammus. NCBI lineage: Eukaryota > Metazoa > Chordata > Actinopteri > Gadiformes > Gadidae > Gadus > Gadus chalcogrammus. The sequence continues at coordinate 21,973,280 of NC_079416.1, forward strand.
TGAATCAAACGATTGATTAACCATGAGCTCCTTGAAGCCAAATGATGAGCTATATAGATGCGTGAGCACTATGTGCGAGGATGACCAAATATCTATCACCCTTGACTGATGGCTTGTAGTTGAAGGACTCTGCTGTGAATGAACGGTTGTAATTCACTTTGGATAAAAGCACTAGAGAGAACCCTATTCGTGAGGTCCTCGGTGACGCTGAGCTAACCCTATTCTTTGTGCTGTAGGGATCTTCTGGGTGAGCTGTGAGGCCGGGACCTACATCCGGACGCTGTGCGTTCACCTGGGCCTGCTGCTGGGGGTCGGAGGTCAGATGCAGGAGCTGCGGCGGGTCCGCTCCGGGGTCCTGGGGGAGACGGTGAGACTAGACCCCCCCTTTCTCTGTACCCTGATCCCAAAGTGTTGAGTTCAGCTCTGGGCTCCTCCCCAGTTCTGGTAATTAACCTTTGGCACAGAAACGGGCGGAGTGACTCGATGTTCAACTGTCAACGCGTTTGGCTTTTGTCTTTCACTCCGGTCAACACGCGATCATTGAAGATGTCCCTGTGTGTTTTGGAAGAATATTGGCATCCCGTCAATTTAAGTTCTTAATACTCCTCACTATGGCCTCTGGTCATTTAATTTGAACACAAAAGAAATGTATATCTATCTGAAGGTCCATGAGTCTTCCTCTAACTGGGAATGGTTCCTCTAACTGGCTGTGGTTCCTCAGGATAACTTGGTGACCATGCACGACGTGCTGGACGCCCAGTGGCAGTTCGACCACAACAAGGACGAGACGTACCTGAGGCGCGTCATCTACCCGCTGGAGAAGCTGATGGTGTCGCACAAGAGGCTGGTGATGAAGGACAGCGCGGTGAGTCACAGCAGCGGACTGCCAACGTATAGACAGGAGTCCGACTCAAAATGTCACTCTACATTAGTTGGTGGAAATGTCCTCCAACTAATGAAGGACAGACTGCATTATATATATTTTTAATTTAATTACAGTGGGGTACTTTAAGCCAAATGATGAGCTATATAGATGCGTGAGCACTATGTGCGAGGATGACCAAATATCTATCACCCTTGACTGATGGCTTGTAGCAGGGACCGCCTCGTCCACTAGGGGGCATTCCACGCACTGTGATGCCTGCAGCTTTAAGTTTAGCCTTCTGACGCGTGTTCCATATTGCAGGTGAACGCCATCTGCTACGGCGCCAAGATCATGCTGCCGGGCGTTCTGCGCTACGAGGACGGCATTGAGATCAACCAGGACATCGTCGTCATAACGACCAAGGGCGAGGCCATCTGCATCGGTGAGTCTGGCTTCTGGTTGCCGTGGGTAACCTGGTCTGGGGTTGCAAACGTCCAATCTAGTAATGGGTGGATGGATGGGACGACAGTGGCTTCAGTTATTGATGCTGCAGATGATAAGTTAGTATCACGGTCAACTAATGTCTTACGGATGACTCGTTGTACACTAGTGATGTTGAAGTGGTCCATGTCTGGTGGGGCCTTGGGGGTCTTACTGGTGGGTTGGGGGTCTTACTGGTGGGTCCGGGGTCTTACTGGTGGGTTGGGGGTCCTACTGGTGGAGCGATGTGAAGTGATGAACCTGTTTATCCATTCTCTGAGTGCTAGCTGGCTCCGGGTTCTGCGCTCTCCCGGGTCCGTTCTGGCCCCGGGCGTACCGTCAGTCGCCCCCTCCTCCGCCCCCGGCGTTCTGCTGGGGTCTGGCGGGGCGGTCGACTGCCGGGCAGACGATGGGGCTCGGTGTAACCAAGACGATTTAAACCTCTGATCACATGCTCGTCACCAGTAGGCTCCGGCCTGCCCGGAGTTTGGCCGCGTGGAACCGCGGACTGACCTGAGCTCTTGTGTTTGTAGGCGTGGCCCTAATGACCACGGCGGTCATCTCCACGTGTGACCACGGCGTGGTGGCCAAGATCAAGCGGGTCATCATGGAGCGAGACACGTACCCCCGCAAGTGGGGCCTGGGCCCCAAGGCCAGCCAGAAGAAGATGATGATCCAGAAAGGGCTTCTGGACAAACACGGCAAACCCAACGGCAGCACCCCCGGGGAGTGGAAGACGGGCTACGTAGACTACGGGTATGGACCCGCCGCCGGTGACTAGCACTAACCAGCTGTAGGTCAGACCGGGACTAGTTGACTAGCCCCAACCAGCTGTAGATCAGACCGGGACTAGTTGACTAGTCCCAACCAGCTGTAGTTCAGACCGGGACTAGTTCACTAGTCCCAATAGAGTAAATGGAGTAAAGTCCCTTCATCAAAATGTTTTGTCGGTCAAGAAAACAAACAATGTCACAGTAATCTGAGGGATGTGCACAACATTGTGGCTCACGCCTGTTCGTTCTTCTTTCAGTGGCAAGGGGAAGAAGGAGCCGGCGGCTGGAGAGGCCGCGGACGCCTCGGCTAAGGTTGGTACTCTCTAGTTTCGCTGCATTTTTCATTTTATTCATTAACAATGAGCTACATGAAGCCAAATGATGAGCTATATAGATGCGTGAGCACTATGTGCGAGGATGACCAAATATCTATCACCCTTGACTGATGGCTTGTAGCAGAGACGCCCTTAGACCAACCGCCACTTGGAGGTAGTCTCTTCTGGTCGTCAAGGAGACCATAGTAGCACCCAAGTTACTTTATTCTGAAGTCTAGTGGAATTCAGAATGACTGCACTTCAGTCTTTCCTTTGGGCCAATGTTGACCGTAGTTTCCCCGTTTCTTCTTCTTCTGCAGAGGAAGAGGGAGGATAGCGACGGCGAAGCGGCCAGTGTTCCCAGTACGCCCAGCACAGAGGTGAAGAAGAAGAAGAAAAAGGAGAAGAAACCGAAAAACGAGGAGGCGGAAGTGGAGGTGACGCCACCCGAAGCGCCGGAGGAGACCCCAGAAGCGGTGAGGAGTGGTTAAAGATCACGGAAAAATTACGTGTATACTCATGAAATTCTTCTCAAAATGTCACACTACATTAGTTGGCGGAAACGTCCTCCAACTAATGAAGGACAGACTGCATTATATATATTTAATTTAATTACAGTGGGGTACTTTAAGCCAAATGATGAGCTATATAGATGCGTGAGCACTATGTGCGAGGATGACCAAATATCTATCACCCTTGACTGATGGCTTGTAGCAGGGACCGCCTCGTCCACTAGGGGGCATCCCACGCACTGTGAAGCCTGCAGCTTTAAGTTTAGCGTTCACCTGTATTATAGAAATTCTTCTATAATGACCACTCACGCTTTCCCCCACTGACCCGTACCCCTGCAGGGTGAGGAGAGTGCCAAGAAGAAGAAAAAGAAGAAGAAGAAGACAGCGGAGGACTCTGAGTGAGGCCTCTGCTGCCGGAGCAGAGACTCAAAGGACAATACGTCTCTAACGCGGTGCGCTGAAGTACCTTCTGGATCTTTTAGTTGCCTTTTTTTTTTTTTTTTTTACACGTCTGTTTCCAGACGTCTGCGGTCGCCCGCTGCAGACATTTGCATTTTGTAAATAAAAACTTAAAAATGTTTTTGGGTGGACCCTCCCCAACTCTTTATGTTGAAAGTCTGTTCTTGCCTTAAATGAACTCGCAGCCCTGTGGTGTTGTCATGGTAACCTAGACCCCCTCCCTATCTGGCCCACTTCCAGGATTGCTGGTTTTAAAAAGATGTATAAAATGTAAAACCTGTTTATATAAACGGCTCTCCCAAAGCCTAAGTAAAGGGGGGGGGTTGTTTTTCAATGACCTGTCATGTATTAAAGAATTTTTTTTATACATAATTGCAATTTACTCAACATTTATCATAGCTTCTCCAGGATTAAGTACATAACCGTTGCCTAGACCGGTCAGTAATGGTCGACTTCAGGAGGTAGTTCATTAAACTCCAGGCCTATCATGGCATTCTATTCATTCAAAACAATAGATTTCTTCAATCTGGCAGTCATTAATTTTTAATCCTAAATAGTGTAAAATGTAATTAAAGAAAATGGCAGTATTGAGTGTCCAACCCGATTTCATCATGCATGAGTTTCAAAAACGGAAGTGCAACATTGGTACCCAGATGGAATTACATAAGCAGAAAAGTCAAACCCTCAACATTTCTTTCAGCACTGAGGAATCTCGGTTCCATATCCTTGTAGGCACCTTTTCAGATTTCAGCAGAATCACTTCGTACTACGTCTTGAACATTCATGTCACCGTTGGGAATCACGACGTGCGACCGACGCACCTACGAAAGACACTGGCATAAGAGAGGGTCTTGTTGGCGTTTGGGGGTGATGTGGACCCGGTTATTGGTTAGGTGTCGGAGCTGCGCTATGAGGTTGGACAGCCGAGGACTGGTGGAGGCGTGGCCGCCGGCCTGCCGGATGTGGGTGTGGCCCTCGGCCGGCCGGCGGTGACCGCAGTACCAGTCCAAGACCTCTAGATGGTGTAGTTTGTCCAGAAGGGCGAGGCCAAGGAAGTCCGACTCTGGCACGTTGTGATGACTAGAGAGAAGGACACAAGATTATTCTGCATCACACTTTACCATGTTACGTCTGATAGATATAGAAAGGCATGTAGAATCACACGCGCTCACTATAGCACACTTTAAAAGATGCAATGTGATGAACAGAGGGGAGACGTCTGACCGTATCTTGAGGGTCCTGAGCTGGGGGAAGAGCTCCGGGACCAGGGCTACGTAGCCCGTTGCCCCCCAGGGCTCCAGGTGAAGGTGCTGGAGCTGGGGTAGCCTGGCCCCCAGCACCACCAGGTCGTCCAGGGTCAGGTCCACGCACAGCGTCAGCCCCACCACGGACTGGGGCAGGCAGTCGGCCCAGGCCCCCAGACGGTGGCCCCCTTCACGCCCGGGAGAAGCACAACAGCAGGGACGTCACACCTCGGTCCCAGGGAACCCGTCGTGCACTTGTGTGCGTGTGTTTTCATAGTGTATGGGTGTGAGTGATTATGTGTGTCTATGTGTTGGTGTGTGTGTGTTGTTACAGGTTGCCTTTGTGGTTTGCTGCTTGTGTATTCTGTGCAGGGAGCTGGGGGGCGGAGCCACACCTATTGGGGGGCGGAGCCACACCTATTGGTGAGCTGCGGCGCACCTGAGCAGGCTTGGCTGAGGAGCCTATAAAGGGTTAGGGTCGTGTCTTGAAGTCGTGTTGGTGGCATAAAATATTGTGGAGGTAGTAAAAGGTGGTAAATTCATCTCTATGATTCCGGCATATACCCTGATAAAGCAGGCCTGAGCAGGCTTGGCCCGGGAGCCTATAAAGCAGCCCTGAGCAGGCTTGGCCCGGGAGCCTATTAAGCAGCCCTGCCCCATTGGCTCACTCTGCCTGGCGTTCAGATGGACATTGTGCATTTGTTGTAGCACATTTCACGTTTCCTTGATTAAACGTCATGCAGTTACTCAGTCTTTCGTGGCCTCCCTCTGTCGTTGCACACCCATGAGCCAGGTGTGTGTGCGCGTGTTTATGTTTCTATGGGTGCATGTATGTGTTTTTATGTGTGTGTGTGTGTGTCTGTGTTTATATGTGTTTGTATGCATGCGTGTGTTTATTTGTGTGTGTGAATTGGGTGTGTGTGTGTGTGTGTGTGTGTGTGTGTGTGTGTGTGTGTGTGTGTGTGTGTGTGTGTGTCCCCTCACCGTGGACGCTGAGGTGGGTCAGCCGGGGCAGGGCCAGCAGCCAGGTGCAGAGGTGGCACTGCGGCCCCGGGACGGAGTACAGGTGCAGGACGGACAGCCTGCGGAGGCCGGCCAGCGGGGCCAGCGCCGCCCGGGTCACCAGCGTGTCGTAGTTCAGCAGCTCCAGGCTGGACAGGGGGAGGGGCCGCGGGCCTGGGGGGGGGTCAGGGGTCACATGACAACCTGGGGGTTACACCCGCAGTCTATAGGTCAACGTCTCTACAGGCTGTCGGTCAACTAACCACCTTACTGTCTGTTGGTCAACTAACCACTCTACCGGTTGACAGTCAACTAACCACTGTACTGGCTGTCGGTCAACTAACCACTCTACCGGCTGTCGGTCAACTAACCACTCTACCGGTTGACAGTCAACTAACCACTCTACCGTCTGCCGGTAAACTAACCACTCTACCGGTTGACAGTCAACTAACCACTGTACTGGCTGTCGGTCAACTAACCACTCTACCGGTTGACAGTCAACTAACCACTGTACTGGCTGTCGGTCAACCAACCACTCTACCGGTTGACAGTCAACTAACCAGTCTACCGTCTGCCAGTCAACTAACCAATCTACCGGCTGTCGGTCAACTAACCACTCTACCGGCTGTTGGTCAACCAACCAATCTACCGGTTGACAGTCAACTAACCACTCTTCTGGCTGTCATTCAACTAACCATTCTGATCATCGTCCCGCCTCCACCAATCACCAATCAGCTCTGAGCGGGAATTCCGACACAGTGAAAGAGCATGAAGGACCCAACCAGACCCTGACACCCCCTCAGTGCTGGGGTACACCAGACCCTCAAGACCCCCTCAGTGCTGGGGGACACCAGACCATCAAGACCCCCTCAGTGCTGGGGGACACCAGACCCTCAAGACCCCCTCAGTGCTGGGGGACACCAGACCCTCAAGAACCCCTCAGTCCTGGGGGACACGTCCAGAGCTTCGGTGCGTCAGAGGAGGTCTTCATGAGACCCCCTCTGGCGGTGCTGCTGTCTCTAGGGTGCTGTGGTCTGCAGGGTGCTGTGGTCTACAGGGTGCTGTGGTCTACAGGGTGCTTCTGACAGCAGGGTGCTGTTGACGGCAGGGTGCTGCTGACTGAAGGGTGCTAGTGTCCGTTTGTTGACACAGGGTTTGGTATCCAATCTTTTTATCATGAGGAAACAGACGTTGCTGCTGATAGAGGAAACCTCTCCCACAATCACTCCACTGTTCCCCTGTTTTATTAACTGTACATTAAGTATCATGATTCTAAGGATTGTCGTGTTAACGACGATAGCCTGTTACTATTCGGCTATTTGAAAGGTGCTGTAAAGTGGGTTTATTTATCACACACACCATCATCATCATCATCCTCTCATTCTCCTCCTCCAACAGGAACCAGGAAAAACACACAGTAGGCCTATTTGTTCCTATGTATTTAAACGTCTAGTTGTACAGCCGTTATCATAAAGGTACGGCCACACCAACCGCGTTGCTCGCGTTATGGTGCGGCCACACCAACCGCGTTACTCGCGTTGGACAACGCGAGTACCGCGCCTAACATGACGCTTGACCAGTGTGTGGTGGTTCAACGCTCCAACGCGTCAACGCGCCAACGCAGCTAGATGAGTCCATTGTCCATGCAAGTGAACGGAGCGTTCCCTCTTCGTCATAACTATCAAACCAAACATCCTTCACATTCACTGAGCGAACATTATGAAAGTAAAATGCACATTTCTCGCTAGAAATGTTTCCATAAACGCATTTAATGGCGTAACTATGTTACTATTTCCACCCAGAAGAAAAAAGAAAGATGTCGGCCGTATGCTTCTGTGCAAGCTCACTACTCTCTGCCAGTGACGTCGGGTCAAGCTCCACGCTGATTGGCTACCGCGGCTAAGCGTCACGCGTTGGAGCGTTGAAAGTTCAATTTTCTGAACTCCGGGCGTTGGTGCGTTGGGCGCGTTACTGCGTTTACGTGCGTAATTACGGGCAACTGCCGCGCCCAACGCCCCCAACGCAACGCTTCAACGCTTCAACGCGTGTACCGCGCCTAGACCAATGGTTCCCTATGCAAAAATGCCGATTTTCAACGCCCCCAACGCGAGCAACGCGGTTGGTGTGGCCGTACCTTTAGGGGCGTTGAAAATCGGCATTTTTGCATAGGGAACCATTGGTCTAGGCGCGGTACACGCGTTGAAGCGTTGAAGCGTTGCATTGGGGGCGTTAAGGCTGGTTTATGCTCGGTTACGTAAGCGTAAGCGCAAGCGCAAGAGGCCCTTGCGCCCCCCTTGCGCGACTTCTCACGTCTTGCGTGCGTCGGGCGATTTTTCTAGACTTGCGTCATTTTTTACGTAAGCTTTTACGCGAGCCGCCCAGCCTGCAAGGCTGTGATTGGTTTGCTGGTCTGGTTACTACTTCCTGTCTGGAGTATCACCCGGCAGGCTCATATACAAAAGCATTAACCTGAAGTGAAGTTAACTTTGCTGCCAACACATTATGTCGTTTTAAAATGTAGAGAGATATGCACATTTATACAACCCCAATGATCAACAACTTCATCACCCCTGTTCCTCTGTCTGTTGCCATCATTCACTGTGTATGGGGAGAACACGATCTGGCACATAAACAAACCAACGACTCCCACAGACAAAGACGTCATTCTCGAGGTCGTCTTCAACGAAAAACTTTCCTCCACATATTACTCCACCTACTGTTCTGGCGGTAAATTGCTTGGCAACACGCGCAACACGCGCAACCTAAAAGGGAGCATGAATTGCTTTGAGTAGATTTTGCGCAACAACGTAACACCAACGCTGAAGCATGCAGCCGCCTTTAAGGCGGCTGCATGCTTGTTGCCAAGCAATTTACCGCCAGAACAGTAGGTGGAGTAATATGTGGAGGAAAGTTTTTCGTTGAAGACGACCTCGAGAATGACGTCTTTGTCTGTGGGAGTCGTTGGTTTGTTTATGTGCCAGATTGTGTTCTCCCCATACACAGTGAATGATGGCAACAGACAGAGGAACAGGGGTGATGAAGTTGTTGATCATTGGGGTTGTATAAATGTGCATATCTCTCTACATTTTAAAACGACATAATGTGTTGGCAGCAAAGTTAACTTCACTTCAGGTTAATGCTTTTGTATATGAGCCTGCCGGGTGATACTCCAGACAGGAAGTAGTAACCAGACCAGCAAACCAATCACAGCCTTGCAGGCTGGGCGACTCGCGTAAAAGCTTACGTAAAAAATGACGCAAGTCTAGAAAAATCGCCCGACGCACGCAAGACGTGAGAAGTCGCGCAAGGGGGGCGCAAGGGCTCGCAAGGGCCTCTTGCGCTTGCGCTTACGCTTACGTAACCGAGCATAAACCAGCCTTTAGGCGCGGCAGTTGCACGTAATTACGCACGTAAACGCAGTAACGCGCCCAACGCACCAACGCCCGGAGTTCAGAAAATTGAACTTTCAACGCTCCAACGCGTGACGCTTAGCCGCGGTAGCCAATCAGCGTGGAGCTTGACCCGACGTCACTGGCAGAGAGTAGTGAGCTTGCACAGAAGCATACGGCCGACATCTTTCTTTTTTCTTCTGGGTGGAAATAGTAACATAGTTACGCCATTAAATGCGTTTATGGAAACATTTCTAGCGAGAAATGTGCATTTTACTTTCATAATGTTCGCTCAGTGAATGTGAAGGATGTTTGGTTTGATAGTTATGACGAAGAGGGAACGCTCCGTTCACTTGCATGGACAATGGACTCATCTAGCTGCGTTGGCGCGTTGACGCGTTGGAGCGTTGAACCACCACACACTGGTCAAGCGTCAGGTTAGGCGCGGTACTCGCGTTGTCCAACGCGGTTGGTGTGGCCGCACCATTAGTCAAGTCGGCCACTGTGAGAACATCAACCCTTTAGTACCACACTGTCTGGAGCCTGACCTTCCAGCTGCTGCTGAACCGAGGGCGGGCTGAAGAAGTTGTCCGGCAGGCTCCGGTGGGCCACCATCTCCCAAGACAGGTGCTGCAGTCTGGGCAGTCCGCTCAACAGGTCGTGGAAAGCGCGCAGCGGGATGCGCTCCGTCCCGTCGTGGTGGTGCAGAAGCTGCGTCAGATTCCGCATCTTGGACACGGTGCTGATAAACTGGACCGTCGGAGAGCGGAGCTTCACGTTGCACACGCTGAGCCGGGTGACCTGCAGGGACAGCAACTGCAGCAGGGGGCAGAGGTCCAGCGGACACTGGGAGTTGTGGAACGACAGACTGGTGAGTTTGGAAAAGCGGGCCAGAGTGTCTAGCGGCTGCGGCTCCGACCAGTAGTCCAGCGCGACGCCTGTCACGGACGGCAGCGCGTCTGGCAGCGGCCGCAAATACTTCTTCTTGCCTTCCCTCAGGACCAAAGTGCGGACGTTTCTGCGAGCCAGGGTTCTCCAGAACCCCCGATTGTATCGTGAGAAGTCATTCAGGACCACGGAGAAATCTTTCCAAAGATAAACATTTTTATCTAGTACTTCTCTGAAGTACCTGCAGGTCGCGCGGACGCTGTGTTTATCCCGTGTCGACAAGAAAGTGAACGCGTGAATCCAGACCTCCTCCGGGAGAGAGTACTCCTTTAGCGGCATGGTAAAGTCCGCATGTGTAAAGCTCACGCTTTAATTATCCCTTAAAATGACTTTGCAACTCTTCCCAAATCCTCGTATCATCGATGATCGGATCACACCGCTGGTCGGGAGGCTGACGTCACGACATAAACGTACCGAGTGACGTAGGCTCCGTGTGTTGCCGCCTTCAAAACAGCTCGGAGGTTCGGAAGCTCTTACTTGTCTTTACGTAAACCTTCCCTTCTCGAATAAGAGTGTTTAGGAAACGCTCCTCAGAAGTTCGTATGCTATGATATAAAACCGGAAAAACAGATCGTTCGTGAGACTGGACTTCTTAATAACAAGTATGGATGCCCGCAGGGACCTCTTTGCATCTCTTTGCTTCATCAGATGAATCAGTAATTAGAACTGCTTGCGATTGTTGAACATGAGCGAGAATTTAGCAGGTGATGTTTATAATTGTAGGCTATAATTGATCGCAATGCAAATGTTAGAATGGGTGTTAAGTTCGCCTCTTAGTGCTTGCTGCAAATTCACTTCAGTCTTTCAATGAAATGGGCAGCCATTGTTGTGAGGTGAAAACTCCGACCCAACAGAGTGTTCAGAGCACTTTCCTCCGAGCTTAGGGTCCAGACCTCCGAACTTCCCGGAAACTCCGAGCGTTTTGAAGGCGGCATGTGACCCATGGACCGGACCGCGGAATGTCCAACAGCGCTACCCCACAAGGAGCGGTGTCTGCCTGCAGCCAGTATTGCCCGATTTGGCGGGAAATATGCCCCAATCTGGCAACACTGCTCCCTGGTGGCTGCCTGCGAGAGTTCACCGCGGACACTTCTGATAATGCGCTATGGGAGATTCTGAATATCCACGTTCGCGCTGGTAATTAGCTAATTACAGCCATGCATTTGGTATCTTTCTGTAAGATGTCATATTCAGAACTGTCTACACACCACAAGAAGGCCCACAAACATTGGACACTTAATGTAATGCACCTAAATCATAGTTCCATGCAATCTTGGACCAATCACATCGTTTTCTCTAAATTGTAAATACGGAAGTATTAAATCTCTCCCGACGTAAGTCCCGTATCCCACAGGATTCGAACGCGTCGTCCAAGCAACACCAATCGGGGAGAGGAAAACGGACGTGACGTATTAGGAACCAAAGCATCTGCCACGGCAGATGAGGCATGGAAGTGGTTTGTAAACACTTTTAAAACCACCCGTCGGACGTTACTTGTTCCCCAGACACCAAGAGACCCTGGCCCGCTGAGCCGTCCTCAGCGGACGGAGGAGGGACGTTTGATTGACGTCCAGGAGAGAAACGTGCCTGAGTTGAGCCGGCGGGATGGAAGGTAGCGTGGGACTCACTGTGCAGGGTAAACATGACAGTAACATGCTGTTGTCATTTACAATTATAGTACTATTATTATTTGTATCATCCATTTAGTATGTATTTACGCTGGTTTATTGAAGACCTACTGTACTTGGTCTGTATGTATGTCAGTTTGGTAGGGGTAGGTTAGGGTCAGTTAGTTAGGGTTAGGGTCATTAATATAAGGGTGGAGTTAGGTAAGGGTCAGTTAGGTAACGTCAGGTTAGGGTTAGTGATATAGGGTTAGGATAGGGTCCGTTTTTAGGGGTAAGGGTTAGGTGAGGGCTATGTTAGGGGTTAAGTTAGGATCCTCTAGGTAGGGTTAGGTTCAGTTACTTGGGGGTAGAGTTCGTTTAGGTTCAGTAAGGGTGAGGGTCAGTTATTTAGGGGTTAGGTTAGGGTCCTCAAGGTACGGTTAGGTTAGGGTCAGTAGTGGTTAGGTAACCTAACCACTACTGACCCTAACCTAACCGTACCTTGAGGACCCTAACCTAACCCCTAGATAACTGACCCTAACCTAACTTAGGTTAGGGTCAGTTATCTAGGGGTATGGTCAGGTTAGGGTCAGTTATCTAGGGGTGAGGTCACTGAGGTTAGGTTAGGGTCAGTAGTGGTTAGGTTAGGGTCAGTTACCTAGGGGTAGGGTTAGGTGAGGGACCTCTAGGTAGGGTCGATGAGGGCTAGCCTTGCTGTTGCGTTATAATCCCCTTCTTGTCCCTACTTCCAGACCAATCACCATCATCGGAGAGCAGGAAGTGCAGTGCGGTCACAGGAAGTGGGCGGAAGCTGAAGGACAACGCCGCCGACTGGCACAACCTGATCCTCCGCTGGGAGAAGCTCAACAACGAGGGCTCGGGCGTGGCCGAGAAGATCGTCGACCAGCGGCTCAAACGGTGCGTCCGCTCTCATCCTCTGGAGATAGGGTACACATCACCCTTAAAGTTCCCGTGTTGTAGACACAACACAACACACACCACTACACACAAACACACCACTACACACTAACACACCAACACACCACTACACACTAACACACCGCTACACACTAACACACCACTACACACTAACACACCACTACACACTAACACACCACTACACACTAACACACCACTACACACTAACGACCCCCCGTGCCCCCCCCCCCCCCCCCCCAGGTCTCCCGGTGAGGCCGCGGCCCCCCCGCCAGGCTCAGCACCCCCCGCCCGCGGCCGACCCCTGGAGCAGGCGTGCTCCGAGCTTGTGGGTGTGGTCAGCAAGATGGTGGGTAGTTACCCGTCACATCATCTCCATCTAGAGATATCAGGGTGCCTCGCTCAGGGACACCCCAACATTCAGCTAGGAGGAGCATCGAACATCGAATATAAATATAAATAATATTATGCACGAGAACTCTAGTTGAGACGCTGGTTGTTGTCGAGCGCCGGGGCGTGGTGATGAAGTACCGAGTCTGTCCACCAGGCGTCCATCGTCGCCAAGATGGAGCGCCTGGCCTCGTCTGAGCGGGGGGTCCTGGAGCTGGAGACCTTCCAGAGGGGCGCGGCCGGCCGGGGGGGCCCACTGTTCCACGGCTGGCCCACGCAGCTGTTCGGTGGGTTTACCTCACGGGAGGGGAGGGGGGGCTTTATGGTCCCCTGACGGGACGTTTACGGGGACACAACAGGGGACAGACAAACATTTACATTAATAGTAGAAACTAGAACAAAATGCTGAAAATGTATCTCTGTACGCGATACGTTTTGTCTGTACCACAGATGAGACTACTACTAATGCCAACCTTCACAGCTGCTCAGTGTCATATATTTTATATCGATCATAATATCAAAATAGAGGATGCTTCGCTACCATCTCAATAGTTTATAGAATAGAGACAATACATGGAAAGGTCTGCCTACAATACAGCCATGGCCTCTACCGTGCCAATGACATTAAGTAGTAGTAGCAGCCTGTCAGACCAACGATGTGTTCCACCTTTGAATATGTTTTCGTGTCCACCCGGGTCCCTCTAGTGGAGCAGTCGGCAGGCCTGCTGCAGTGCTACCAGAAGGAGCTGGCTCTGAAGCAGAGGGTGCTGCAGGAGCTGGCCCACACCGGGCCCCAGGACCTGTGCATGGTGTACCTCTCCTGCTGGCTGCACCAACCCTACGTCCCCGCAGACAGCCGGCTGGCCCTGGAGGCCCTGCTGCTGGAGACCGGCCACAGAGCGCTGTAGATATAGGTCGGTGTACGACAGACTCCAGTGCTGTAGATATAGGTCGGTGTACTAGAGACTACAGAGTGCTGTAGATATAGGTCGGTGTACTAGAGACTACAGAGTGCTGTAGATATAGGTCGGTGTACTAGAGTGCTGTAGATATAGGTTGGTGTACGACAGAGGGCTGTAGATATAGGTCGGTGTATGACAGAGGGCTGTAGATATAGGTCGTGTACTAGAGCGCTGTAGATATAGGTCGGTGTACTAGACTACAGAGTGCTGTAGATATAGGTCAGTGTACTAGAGTGCTGTAGATATAGGTCGGTGTATGACAGAGGGCTGTAGATATAGGTCGGTGTATGACAGAGGGCTGTAGATATAGGTCGGTGTACTACAGACTCCAGAGGCCTGTGGATATAGATGGGTGTACTCCAGAGGCCTGTGGATATAGGTGGGTGTACCTGACTCCAGAGCCCTGTGGATATAGATGGGTGTACTCCAGACCTCACCCCAGAAAGCTTTTAGTAGCACTCTGTAGTGACGACAACTCTTTATGATCACACACGTTTATTAGAGGGACAGAACCCCTCAACAGATTATAAAACGGTTGTACAGCATCACAATGAATAAAATAACACCATCTGCCTCTTTTCTTGTCCAATGTTGCATCCTTTCCCATGTGTAGTACAAACCCCGGTTACATGTGGACACTTACAGGGTCTTTTATTATAAAAAAGTAATAAAATAGTGCAGCTTTTTTTAAAGATCCTTTTCATATGTATCTACATATAAACATCACAACCAACTAAACACTTCATATTGGAAAGGAAAGACTACTTCTCTATATATAGATAGGAAAACATTGAAAAATGTTTACAAATTTACAAAGCATACTGGGCGCACCGAAACACCTGAAACACAAGTATTGGCACCGTTGGCCGGTTGCCTGGTAACCTGATCACCACGGTACGCTGGTTGCCCGGTAACCAGATTACCACGGTATACAAGCAAGCTTGCAACCTGGTCACTGTCATACGGTAGCTATCTGGCAACCAGGTAACCGCCGTACAACAGTTACCTAGCAACGGCCATAAACCAGTTTCCTAGCAACCAGGTAACCACCATACACTAATTACCTAGCAACCGTGTAGCCGCCGCACACTGTTTAGCTGTCAACCGCCGTGCGCTAGTTGGCTAACCTGCTACCGGTGTTCTGAGTGAACTACTGTACAAGAAGGCTGGATGGAGCGCGGGGAACAAGAGACCAGGGGAGAACCAACACACGCCCAGGAAGTCTGGTTCTCAAGAACTTGAGAGAAGGGAATTTAACTGATTGGGGAACTTAATTGGTTTAACTTTCCCTGGAAGTGGATCATTTGCATTTATACACGTGGTAGGGGTGGATCTCCAACCCCACCGGTCACCTCGTCCGACCCTCCATCCAACCTCCCAATGGGAGGACCCCGCCCCCGCCTCCTGCCCCCGCCTCCTGCCCCCGATCAATCTGCTAGTTTGGATCCAAGACGTCAAATCCAACTTGTGTGTGGATGAGTTCTTCCTCTCCTCTCAGAGCTGGTCCGGGCCGGGTCAGAGCTGGTCTGGGCCGGGTCAGAGCTGGTCAGAACCGGTCCGGGTCAGAGCTGGTCCGGTCCGGGTCAGAGCTGGTCCGGTCCGGGTCAGAACCTGTCCGGGTCAGAGCTGGTCAGAACCGGTCCGGTTCAGAGCTGGTAAGAACCGGTGCGGGTCAGAACCGGTGCGGGTCAGAGCTAGGCTCTGCTCTCCTCTGAGCCCTCGATGCCCAGCAGGGCCTGGACCGCCTCCAGTGGGACCCCCTCTGGGGTCTGGATGTGCATGGTGGTCCCGTCGGGCCCCTCCACGATCACGATCTGGTCCGGAGCCCCGGGCCCCTGGGGGGCAGCGGGCGGGGCGGGGTCCTCTTTGACGCTGGCGGGAGTCGGGGTGGGGACCACGGCGACGCTCTGCTGAGTGACGGCCGGGGTCGGCGCGGAGACCCTGGCGACGATCTGAGTGACGGGCAGGGTCGAGGCGGCGACCGCGGCGACTGGAGTGGGGGCGGTAACCGTGACAACAGCCTGCTGTGGCCCCGCGGCGGTCTCCGGGTGCGTCGGCGGGGCCGCGTCCTCGGTGTCCATGGGCTCCCCCTCGCTGTCGGGGGCCAGGCTGTTGGACAGGTGGTCCTGGATCAGCTCCATGGGGGTGATGGAGCTCAGGAGGGTGGAGGAGGTCAGGGAGGGAGTGGTGGAGGAGGTCAGGGAGGGAGTGGTGGAGGAGGAGGAAGTGATGGAGGTCAGAGAGGAGAAGGAAGGGGTGGTGGAGGAGGAGGAAGTGATGGAGGTCAGGGAGGAGGAAGTGATGGAGGTCAGGGAGGAGGAGGAGGAAGTGATGGAGGTCAGGGAGGAGGAGAAGGAAGGGGTGGTGGAGGAGGGAGTGGAGGAGGTCAGGGAGGTGGAGGAGGGAGTGATGGAGGTCAGGGAGGTGGAGGAGGGCGTGATGGAGGTCAGGGAGGTGGAGGAGGGCGTGATGGAGGTCAGGGAGGTGGAGGAGGGCGTGATGGAGGTCAGGGAGGTGGAGGAGGGAGGGATGGAGGTCAGGGGTGTGGAGGGAGCAAGGGTCTGGGGGAGCGTGGGAAGCAGCAGGGTGGAGGAGCTGGAACAAAGAGAAACATGACGGTGTTACTGAACCGCTAAACGCTGCAACGGTTCTCCAATTAAATGAGGTTCTATCGGAGGTCGCCTCCGTCACACGGAGGTCTGAGAGGAGTTATCTCCGTCACATGGAGGTCTGAGAGAGGAGTTATCTCCGTCACATGGAGGCGGTAGCTACCTGGAGGAGGGTGTGGTGGTGGTGGGGAGAACCCTGGCTCCAACTGTAACTGAAGAAGACAAAAAGTACATGAAGTGAAAACACAACATTACATATAAACCCCAGCTCCTCGAACCCCAAGAAAACCGTACCCAATCTCATCAGAACCCCTTAACCTCATCGGAACCCCTTAACCTCATTGGAACCCCTTAACCTCATCGGAACCCCTTAACCTCATCGGAACCCCTTAACCTCATCGGAACTCCTTAACCTCATCGGAACCCCTTAACCTTTACCATGTCAGAAGCCTTAGCCTCATCAGAACCCCTTAACCTGATCGGAACCCCTTAACCTCATCGGAACCCCTTAACCTTTACCATGTCAGAACCCTTAGCCTCATCAAAACCTCTTAACGCTAACCTCATCAGAACCCCTTAACCTTTTCCATGTCAGAATCCTTAGCCTCATCAGAACCCCTTAACCATGTCAGAACCCTTAGCCTAATCCCAACCTGTGGCTGTGTTGCTGGTCCCAACGGCAGCTATCTGACGGTTGGTTGTGTGGCGTTGTGTAGCGTTGTGTAGCGTTGTGTAGCCCGTACCTTTGGGGGGGTTCTCTATTCCATTCTGCTGGACAGGAACTCTGTTCTCCATCTTGAACCTCTTGGACGGGGGCAGCATCTTGGTGTTCTGGAACCAAGGGACGAAATGATCATCACTGATTCCAGCACACTAGTCGTATAATCTCAAGTATTGAGGATACAGAAGAGGGATTTCTACGATATGTTCACACATTACAGTATTTAGATGTAGAAGAGGGTAAGTACTACAATAACTGACCAAGTGTATTCATTTTAGTACAGCGGACAATAGATAGACATGAGATGGATTACTATATTATATTCATCGTACAACGTGTAAAATATTTGTGTCTGTAGATTATGTCCATATTTGTTTACCTCCATATAGCGCACGTTCTTGGTTGCCAGGTTGGACGAGCTTTGAGCTGAACCGGGGACCACTTTGAGCTTGTTCACCTCGTCGAAGATCCCCAGTGATTTAGCGACCTGTAGTACAAGCAGTCATTAGGACGGGATGTAAAGTCTGCCACGCAGCCGTAGGGAAACACAAGGGGCGTTTCTAATCATTCTAAAGAAAAACAAGACTAACCCAATCTTTCAACCGAAGAAGTGCCAATCTTAACTAACTGGGTTCACAACCTATATCTTAGAGGTATATATATTATATTAAAGGTTTACCCCTACATTGAAAGCATACCCCTATAATGAAAGGCGTACAGCTATATCACAAGCATTCCTATATATATTAAAAGCATACCTCTATATTAAAAGTGTCCCTTTATATTAAAAGCCTACGTCCATATTAAAGGCGTCCCTTTATATTAAAGGCATACCTCTATATTAAATGTGTACCTCTAGATTAAAGGCATACCTCTATATTAAAGCCGTACCTCTATATTAAATGTGTACCTCTTTATTAAAGTCGTACATATATATTTAAACAGTACCTATATATTAAAGGCACACCTATATATTAAATGTGAAGCTTTATTTGAAAGCGCACTGCGTACCTCTATATTAAAAGCGTACCTCTACATTAAAGACATCCCTTTATATTAAAGGCATTAAATGTGTGCCTCCATATTAAAAGCGCAGCTCCATATTAAAGGCGTCCCTTTATATTAAAGGCATACCTCTATAATGAATGTGTACCTTTATTTTGAAAGCAGACCTCTATATTGAATGTGTACCTTTATTTTGAAAGCGTACCTCTATATTGCGGACTTCCAGGGCCGTGTTCATGCCCTGGGGGTTGCAGATATACTCCTGGGCCATCTTGCGGACCTGCCCTTGTAAAGACTCAAACTCGCGGTACACGTCAGGGAAATGGGGCTTGGCTGGACCCTTTTCAACCTGCAGCAACACACAACCACAACACCCACCACGCACATAGTAACCTTAGAGTAGACTGACCCCCACCTACTCCTTACAGACGTACTCACTGTTCAGTTTGCTCAGAAGAGAGTCGGCCAAATGACTCTCTATTTTTGGGAATAGTAATACTAGCTATTGTAATATTTGTTAATAGTAATCAGCAAATAGTAAAAGTAGTAATAGTAATCATGAGTAAATAGTAAATGTAATAAATAGTGATAGTAATCATTATTAATGAGTAAATAGTACTAATGAGTAAATGGTACTAATGAGTCACGGGTACTAATGAGTCACGGGTACTAATGAGTCACAGGTACTAATGAGTCACGGGTACTAATGAGTCCAGGGTACTAATGAGTCCAGGGTACTAATGAGTCACGGGTACTAATGAGTCCAGGGTACTAATGAGTCACGGGTACTAATGAGTCCAGGGTACTAATGAGTCCAGGGTACTAATGAGTCACGGTTACTAATGAGTCCAGGGTACTAATGAGTCCATAGTGCTGGTTCTTAGTGGCGGTACCTTGGCCAGCAGCAGCTCCCAGAGGGTGAGGGCTTTGGCCAAGCGGGGCAGGACCACCTCCAACAGCTCCTGGTCCTCACACTGCTCCACCAGCTACACACACGCACACACACACTTAATATACACACCAATGGACCTTCAGTAAAACACACACACACATGAAGAGAAAGACAGACCTCTAGCAATCTCTCTTTTCCTCTCCACCAGACGGACAGACAGACACAGACAGAGAGACAGAGACAGACACAGACAGACAGAGACAGAGAGACACAGACACAGACAGAGACAGAGACAGAGACAGAGACAGAGACAGACAGACAGACAGACAGACAGACCTCTTGCAGTCTCTCTTTCCTCCTCTCCGTCTGTTGCTCTAGGCTGGCTTTGGCGCCCCCCAGCTTTGGTGGTCTCCCTCTGCGACCCCGCCTGCCTGGGACGCCGATCAGCACCTGGGGGGCAGGACACCTTCATGACCATCGTGGTCCTCAAAGAACCACAACGCCTCGCTCACACTGCGTGCGTCCGTCGACGGATGACCGAGGGCGCGTCTGCCCTATAGGGGACTAGTCTTCGTAGACGCATACTGCAGCCAAACAAATCGCTACCCGCTACAACGGGATGTGTGGATATAAATTCTAAAAGGTGACACAAACAGGAGACTAAAAACAATCCAATCATTCCACATTTCCTTAAAAAAAATATAACAGCCGGATTTTTCCTGCTTATTATTGCAAAATGGATCCAGTAGACGCGTGGAGTGTATTTTGCGCGATCTGATTTCCCGACGGATCTGGGGCTGGCTGAAAAGTTTAACATTTCTCCACTTTTTGACGCAGGCCACCGAGCCGAATGGACGGACGGACCCACAACGCATTACGCGAGCGCCCCATGCAAAGTCAATGAGATCCGACGACGGACGGAGGTAGTGTGAATGAGCCCTAGTGACCCCCAAAATGCATGGAGCTCCCGTCGCGACTCGCACATGGGGGGGTTAAAAATATATTTTAGAATGGGGTACACAACACTCACACACACACCATGGGTGGGGAGGGTTAAGGGTGACATATTATACCACCAGGTGTGTGTGTGATTAGCATTTACAAGCCCTTTTGAAAATCTGCGTCTTCTGACATCACCAGTGGGCGTGGCCACCTAGATTGTAAATGTTAATCACACACACCTGGTGGTATAATGTGTCCCCTTTAACACGACTCTGATGTACGCACCTTGGCTGGGGGTCCGGGAGGGCGGCCCCGGCCTCTCCCGCGGCCCCGCCCCCGCCCGCGGCCCCTGGGCCGACCCGGGCCCCTGGACTGGACCCCCCTGAGGCCCACGGCTGCGGCCGGGCCCCCGTCACTCTGGGGAGGAGAAGCAGGCGTCAGGACACTTCATTGATGCACAGCAAGAGACGCCCCACGTCTAGACCCCCCACGTCCAGACCCCCCACGTCTAGACCCTCCACGTCTAGACCCCCCACGTCTAGACCCGCCACTGCCTTTAATGAATGAACACTGGGGGTCCTAGTCAGGTCCTTTTTGACCGCTGAACTGAAACACATTTTTACTTAAATTTGCATTGTATTTAATTAAATTCAAATTGTATTTATCATCATTAATTATTTTCTTTATGTAAAAGGTATGCATTCCACAATAAAGCCCTTTTGAGAGGAGATAGAGACAGATAGACAGCAGAAGGTGGAGCAGACATACAGCAGTAGGAGGAGCAGACAGACAGCAGTAGGAGGAGCAGACAGACAGCAGTAGGAGGAGCAGACAGACAGCAGTAGGAGGAGCAGAAAGACAGTAGAAGGACGAGCAGACAGACAGTAGAAGGACGAGGAGACAGACAGAAGGTGGAGCAGACAGACAGTAGTAGGTGGAGCAGACAGAGAGTAGAAGGTGGAGCAGACAGAGAGTAGAAGGTGGCGCAGAGAGTAGAAGGTGGAGCAGACAGAGAGCAGAAGGTGGAGCGAGACAGACCGTAGAAGGTGGAGCAGACAGACAGTAGAAGGTGGAGCAGACAGACAGTAGAAGGTGGAGCAGACCTTTATCGATGCGTCGTCGTCGGCATCTTCCTCCTCCTCCTCCTCTTCCTCCTCCTTCTTCTTCTTCTTCTTCTCCTCCCCTTTCTCCTCCTCCTTGGCGAGGGGGTCTCCGTCCTTCTCCACCTCCTCCTTGCCGTCGGGGCGGGGCCCGGCCGGCTCCTGGGCGGTGGCGCCGGCCGGGGTCGCGGCCGCTGCCGGGGCGGTGCTGGGGAGGGGGAGGGGTACCGGCACTCCGTGGGTGGGGTTCAGCTTGAAGTGGCGGTTGAGCCCCCCGTGGCCGATGTAGGCCTTGTCGCAGCTCTTGCACTGGAAGGCCTTGGACTTGTGTCCGCTGCCGGAGGAGGGGGCCCCCTCGCGGCCCTCCTCGCCCTCCTCCTCCACGCTCATCTCAGAGTAGTCGTCCGAGTCCGAGGGGTGGCTCTCGGCCAGGTCCTCGTTCTTGATGAACTTGTAGTCCTTGGCCTTGTACTTGGGGGGCCGGGAGACGCGCCCCGACCGCGTCTGCACCTTCAGCGGCTTCTTCTCGCGGCTCTTGCTCTTCTTCTCCCGCTCCTTCACCTTCTCTTTGGCCGGCGTCGGAAGGGGGGGGCGGGCGCTCGCCACGGCGGCGGCAGCGGCGGGGGACGCGCCCGCCGCCGCCGCCGCAACAGCCACCGTCGTCGGCACGGCGACCGCCACGGGAGACTTGGCGGGACATTTGACGGCGACCGTCTTCCCGTTGGTCGGAGGCTTGACGGCGGGGAGGGCGGAAGTGGGCGTGGTCTTCAGAAGGCGTACGGGGGAGGGGACCACCTTGGGGACCGTCATGGCGACCGGAGCTTGCGTGGCGGTGATCTTGTGCACGGGGAGGGTGAGCGTGGTGGTGGTCTGCCCCGCCATCTTCTGCAGCATGGGCACCAGGGAGCCCACCACGGGGTTGGGGCCCTGGAGCAGCAGCTGGATGGGCGGTTCCCCGGGGTTCTGCTGCAGGTAGAACTGCTGGCCCTGCTGGGTCACTATTGGCTGGATGTGGATGATCTGGGAGCCGCTCACGCTGCCATTGGCTGAGACCTTGATGTGCTGCTGATTGACAGCCATGTTGTTCTGCTGGGGGAAGGTGATGGTGGTCATGGGCTTCAACTCCTGTTTGGGAGGAACCTGGATCTGGATTCTGATTGGCTCAGGCTGGAGACGCAAAAAAGCATTCATTTATGAGTATGTATGACTTATCTGAATAGAATTTCAATATTTGATTGAACATCTGTCCATCATTATGAATGCATTCTTCTATCCCCATCACACACTGGCCCCGACTTCAGAGAAAGGAAAGACCCAGCACGGCACAATACAATATATTATAAATATATGTTTATGCACCTGTACAGTAGTCTAATACCGTTTCAGCGTATGGGACAGTACTACACACATTATAAATATAGGACAGTGGGTAAACTGTAGGATAGTATTTATGTAGTACGTAAACTCTAGGATAGTATAAAACGAATACAAGTGGACTCTGACCTTCTTTGGAGACAGTCTGACGGTATTGCTGGACTGTATTGCCACCTGCTTGGCCACGTTCTTCAGCTGCTGCGACGCGTGGACCTGGTGCTTGACCCCGCTTCCCGCCGCTTCCACCGGGTTGGCTTTCAGCGTGAACAGCCCACCGGCGTCCCCAGCACCCCCGAGCTGCTCCGCCGGCTTGGCGGCCACCGCCTTCTGCTGGGCCGGAACGGGCGGGCTCTGCTGCAGCTGGGATTTGGTGACTTGGTCAATAACTTGCTGGAGTTCGCTGGGCGCCAGGGTCGCGAACTGCGTGCTACTCGCAGGGATTGTTTTGATGATCTGGTTGTCAAACAGGCGGGCTGCCTCGCTGTCCGAGACCTGGACGATCTGCTGTTTGGTCAACTGCTCCACCAAAGCCTGATGCTCTTCGGCTGTCAGACCCGATCCCTCCACGAAGCTCCCGTCCGGCTGGACGTATATGATGGTGGTGTTTGAGGACAGCGCGTTGACTAGCTCGGCACTGACCGTAGTGTACTCCGTGGAGGTGCCGGCGTACACCGCCTGTTCCACCTGGCCGCCGTCCACGGTGTGTGTGACTATGGAACCATCGTCCACGCTGTGTGTGATGATGGAACCATCGTCCACGGTGTGTGTTACTAGTGCACCATCGTCCACGCTGTGCGTTACTAGTGCACCATCGTCCACGCTGTGTGTTACTAGTGAACCGTCGTCCACGCTGTGTGTTACTAGTGAACCGTCGTCCACGCTGTGCGTAACTAGTGAACCATCTTCCACGGTGTGTGTGACTATTGAACCATCTTCCACCGTGCGCGAGACTAGTGAACCCTCTCCCACGGTGTGTGTGACTATGGAGCCATCGTCCACGCTGGTTGTGACGAGGGGGCTATCTCCCTCCGTCTTGGCGGTGCAGGTCTGCAGGAAGTCCGTCAAGCCCTCAGCAACTGTCACTCCCGCGGTTATTTGGCTCTTCTCGGTCGGGTCATCCGAGGGACCTTCGGTCGAGTCTATCTGGGGTGCAGGCGGTGGAACACACTCGACATCATGTTCTGCCGCCTCCGCCGAACACAATTTATTCTCCTCCTCGTTGTCCGCCATTTTGGCTCGAGAAGACTAGCCACCAGCGTCACAAGCTAAAAATAATGTGCAATAAACGGAGCCGCTCGATCGATTAGAAAAATGAATTGTAACCAGCAAAAACGTGATCAAATAAATGTTAGCATTAATAATCGATAAAATAGACGCATTTAATGTTTGAAAACATCAACTTGTAAAATTAAAACACGAAAAGATAACGGACCGCGAAGATTTTTTTACTAGCCTAGCGTTTTCCTTCGACGGAGTCAAGAGGAAATGGTTCCCGGACTGGATCGACAACAAACTGGCCGAGCGGCGGAGATGTGACATGGCTTTGGCTTCACTGCGAGGAATTAGACACTACATATACACGTGGCACGCTATGCTCTAAATCCCTAAATAGATAAGCGTTATAACTACATCGCGAACCTATCTCGGCGAATGTGCTGTTATAATTCCATTAATACATACAGGACATCCGAGAATACGACAGGCAGTATCGGACAATACGGTCGTCACTCCGTTCCGACTCCACCGCCGGGGATTGCCAACACCCGAGTTATCTCAGTGACGTTGTTTCCGTATCCGGCTATTTTTTTTTTCTCGACAGGGGGAAAACAAAATCGTTATTTTTCCTTACTATTAATATCAAGTCAGTGCTACCTTTATTTGTTTACATAACAACAATTTATCCATAATTTATATACAATAAATAAAGTAAAAATATAAATGCCATGAATGAGTCATTCGTTATGTTCTGCCTTCTCATTGGTCGCCAATTGGTGGCGCAGTTCAGCAAGGACGTGCGGTTTGTTGACATCGGAACAGCCTCTGAAACGCTGCAATGTTTGTCTTTCAAGACACAATGTTGAAGCTGAGCAATGTCATCCGTGTCGTTTTGAATCCAAATATCATCCACGGTATCATCCTATTAGAAAGACACATTCTGTAAGTTTGTTTTATATCTGGGTCATTATTGGTAGCGATAAGGGTTTCCTGCTGCTATCCGGGCTAATAATGCTAGCCTTCCGCCCATCCTGTGCCATGCACAGCCCAAATAATCAAATGTTGTCTTTTAAATTACTCTAATCAACTGTGTATACTGCGTTACTGCAAACTGCACCAGCCTGTGTGGTTGATAGATATATGCGTGTCACTCAGAGTAGAATGACATTTTTTATAGTGCATAGTTAATATTGATATAACATGAATATACTTGCACAACAACGGAGCATAGTCATCACACAACATGATATGTATAATGCAGACATAAGATTGGTTAGTCAATATTCTAGTAAAGCTTTTTTTATTGTTTAGCACAAGCTATTTAGCTGGCCCATCCTCGCTTTGAGCCATGGCAACGCCGACCCCCCCACAGTCCATCCTGAGGGAGTTCTGCCCTCTGTACTACTTGCTGAACAGCATCCCAGAAAAGGTACCCCGACCCCCCCCCCCCCCCCCACACACAAACACACACACACACACACACACACACACACACACACACACACACACACATCACATACAGATCAGAAGGATTAGTATAGTCATATGAAGGATTGAGATTTTGTATACCTCAAGAAGGTCATTATTTATTTTTAAGGTGAAGGTGATACCATTACAAATGAATGTCCTCAAAGATGGTCCGTCCCTGGTTATACCGTGTTTCTGTACGGCTCCAGGTCCAGAAGGGTTTCCGCTCCGTGTTGGTGTACCTGACTGCGCTGGACAGCAGCCGGGACTTCATCGCTGTGGGCAGCAGCATCGGAGTCCTCTATCTGTACTCCCGCAGGCTCAGTCACATGGACAAGCACCACATCAAGGTTAGCTGTCTGTACTGCACACCACATCGGAGTTAGCTTTCTGTACTGCACACCACATCAGGGTTAGCTGTCTGTACTGCATCAGTCACATGGACAAACACCTCATCAAGGTGCGTTAGGTTAACCCTAACACTACACTAGAAAAGATTGGGATGCTTTCCCTTCAAACCGTTAATATATAATGTATATATATGTTTGTTTGTTTTTTATATTTAAGGCATTATCATATAGGAATATGATAATGCCTTATCATATTCCTTATTCCATATTCCTTACATATCATTCATAATATCTTGGATATAGGAAATTATTTTTAATTTGATATGAATACTTGAATTATAATAATGATATACATATGATATAAACATGAAACTAATTATTCAGAAAAATCATCTCTCGAGGCACTGTCAGAATTTCCCCCAGAAATTATGTATATATTCTCATTCTGTATGGTCTCATACTTAATCGTGTGTGTGTGTGTGTGTGTGTGTGTGTGTGTGTGTGTGTGTGTGTGTGTGTGTGTGTGTGTGTGTGTGCGTGTGTGTGTGTGTGTGTGTGTGTGTGTGTGTGTGTGTGTGTGTGTGTGGGCGTGTACAGGGAAAATCTGAAGCTATTACAGCAGTGAAACTCCTCAGCTGTTTTGACGATCTTGTTGCCGTGGGAACGGCATCAGGACGGGTTACGGTGTTCCAGCTCGTCTCTCAACTTCCTGGCCGGAATAAGCAGGTACAGGAAGTGCAGGAGGAGGTCAGGAAGTACAGTGGGAAGGACAGGAAGTACAGTGGGAAGAACAGAAAGTACCGTGGGAAGGAAAGGAAGTACAGTAGGATGGACAGGAAGTAAGGTGGGAAGGAAAGTAAGTACAGTAGGATGGACAGGAAAAACAATGGGAAGGACGGGAAGTACAGTGGGAAGGACATTAAGTACAGTAGGAAGTTTAGAAGGAAGTACAAGAAGCAGTGCCTTTCAAACTGTGGGTCGTGACCAATAAGCAAGGCACCACGTGGATGATGTGTGTCACGTCAGTGATGATCTTGAGAATGTTTGAAGTCTCACAAGGGGAACACGAATTACCAATAGAGAAATGTTTATCATCCCACTTTCAGGAAGTATTTTGTTACTTATTTTACTGCGCCCTGCTGTCTGGGCCCTGCTAGGCCCAGACAGCAGGGCCCAGACTGGGACCAGCCTGGGACCCTGCTTGGCCCCGCAGAGATCATAGGGTTGGTAGTGCAGTCGCTGGTTAAAGAGGCAGGCTGACCGCTGGCTGTCTCCCTAGCTGCGGCGCTTCGATGTGCTGGGCCTCCACAAGAGCACCGTGACCTGCCTGGCCTGGAGCACCAACGGGGCCAAGCTCTTCTCCGGGGACGACAAGGGCCGGGTGGTCTTCACCGCCCTGGAGCTCGACAAGGTCCAGCTACAACACAGCCGCACGCGCACGGGCACACACACACACACACACACACGCAAGGGCATGGACGCACACAGAGGCACGCACGCACTTTACAAACATAGCAAGATACAAAGCATCACACAACAACAACGTAATTTATCACAACATAACACAGCACAACGTAACGCAACAGAAACACAACACAATGTACCACAACAGTACACAACATGACTGCACGACAGAAAACAATGCCAATACAATTTGATACACTTTATGACGGCATTATCAAACACACGAAAACATCCATTTTAAATGAGATCCATTTTTACCCAAGATCCCAACCATAACGTTTGTGTGTGTGCGCATGTCCGTCTGTCTGTCTGTCTGTCTGTCTGTCTGTCTGTCTGTCTGTCTGTCTGTCTGTCTCTGTCTCTGTCTCTGTCTCTGTCTCTGTCTCTGTCTCTGTCTCTGTCTCTGTCTCTGTCTCTGTCTCTGTCTCCGTCTCCGTGGTAGGGGGAGTGTAAGCCGGTGATATTCCTGGAGGAGGCGTCTGGGATCGTCCAGCTGGAGTACAGCCACACGGTGCTGTTGGTGTGCAGCCAGCAGAGGGCGCTGTTCTTTTCCACCCAGCAGCAGGTCCTGCAGCAGATGGGGACCAAGCCAAGGAAGAGGTCAGAGACCCGGTTGACTCTGGGCTATCCCCCTGCCCCTTCCTTATTTATAGACCTAATTTAATATATAAACCTTATGATCCTAATAATTCTGAACCCAAAATCGCTACACAAGCCTTATCTAATATAGTTAGAATTATTATTCATATTGTGACTATACGTGTGTGTGTGTGTGTGTGTGTGTGTGTGTGTGTGTGTGTGTGTGTGTGTGTGTGTGTGTGTGTGTGTGTGTGTGTGTGTGTGTGTGTGTGTGTGTGTGTGTGTGTGTGTGTGTGTGTGTGTGGGTGCGTGCAGTGGGCGGTTCGGGGCCTGCTTCCTGCCCGCTCTGTGTAAGCAGAGCGACCTCCAGGTGCTGGCTGCGCGGCCCGGCTTCAGGCTGTGGAGGGCCGACATCCAGGGCCTGGCGGAGGACGCGCAGCTCTTCAAAGACCTCTCCAGCACTCCCGTAGGCTCCTGTTAGCACACAGCTAGGCTAACACGTTAGCACACAGCTAGGCTAAAACATTAGCACAAAGTGAGGCTAACATTAGCACAAAGCTAGGTTAACATTATAGCACATTGCTAGGCTAGCATTATAGCACACGGCTAGACTCACATTAGCACAAAGCTAGGCTAAAATTAGCACAGAGCTAGGCTAACATTATAGCACACAGCAAGGTAAAATTAGCACAAAGCTAGCCTCACTTTAGCACAGAACCAGGCAGACATTATAAAGCTAGACTTACGTTAGCAAAGATATCGCAAACATTTTAGCAACCAGCTCTGCTAAAATTAAGTACTGAGCTAGGCTTACAATAGCATGCAACTAGGCTAATATGAGCATAAAGATAGGCATTCGTGCATAGGGTAATAGGGTAACATTGTAATCTGGTCCTCATTAGCGCTAAGCTAAGCTAACATTTTGCGCGCTGCTAAGTACAAATCACAAAAGTCATATCGGGCACATTACAGCATGGTCCTCTTAGCATGGAGCCAGGCGAATACGTCCACCTGTCTGTTCACCTACCTGTCTGTCTGTCAGGTCCCGGAGTTCCAGTTGTTCCCCAGGCCGTCCACGGCCGGCGCCTACCACCCGGCAGAGAGACAGCTGGGTCTGCTGTCCTGTTTCCATAGAGACGGCTGGCTGCTCAGCTGGAACGAATACAGCGTCTATGTCGTCGACTGTCTTAACGAGGTGCCTCCATTATCCTCTTTGTTTTTTGCTAACTGATAATTAACTTTCATTAGCGATAGTACCGCATCTATAATTACTCCTCTATAGTGATCTATTAGATATAAGGTATTTGTAGTGGTGTAAGGGTATTAGTTAAGGTACTGGTATCGTCAGGGAATGGGCTAAGGTACTGGTATGGGCATCAGGGTATTGGTTCAGGTACTGGTATTGTCAGGATATGGGTTAAGGTACTGGTATGGGCGTCAGGGTACTGGTTGAGGTACTGGTATGGGTTGAGGTACTGGTGTGGGTGTCCGTGTGGTTAAACTCGTGTGTGGCGTCCAGGTGGTGATCGGAGCTCTGGAGAGCTGTGGAGACATCGTGGCCGTGTCCTCGTGCCAGAACGAGGTGTTCATCCTGAAAGGAGACCGAGACATCATCCGGGTCTCCAGCTGCCCTGAGGGACAGACCCCCTGTAAGACCCCCTACACCCACTACTGCTGGACCCCCTCTCCTGGTGCACCCTAGCCTGCCTATTGCCAGGCTAATGACAGCAGCCTCCCCAGACCAACGCGCAATCTACGATTGCACGTTGGTCTGGGGAGGCTGCTTTCATTTTCTTCAGCACCAGAGGCGGGATCAACAGGCGTAGTTCAAACGACTCTGTACCGCAATTGGCTGCCTGCCGTCGCTTCCCTGTCGTCATTGTGTTAAACCAGCCAATAGCGCGCCAGGGGGGAAAAGCCAGCTCGGTGATTGGCTCCCGTAAGAGCGGATCGGAAGCAGGAAGAAATGTATTTGCTCTTCTCCAGACCCTTCTGCAGGGCGAGTTCAAATCGCCGCCAGAATGGGCGGGGCTTCCCAGTTTAGCCGCACCTCTCTACTGCCGCAACCCCTCTACTGCTGCACCCAACTGGTAACCAGTACCGCTCTACTGGTAACCAGTACCGCTCTTTCCTCTCCTCTCTCTTTCCTCCTCTCGTAGCGTCTGATTCGTCCGCCGGCCTCGCGTCGCCTTTGACCACGCCCACTGTCCTCTCTCCACCAATCGGTTCGGTGGAAACGGCCCAGCCCATCAGAACCATGGCCATCGTCATGGAGAAGCAGGACGCGGGCGGCGGAGCGAGGAGCGCCGGGGAGGAGGAGGAGGAGGAGGAGCCGGAGGAGGAGGAGGAGGAGGGGGTCGAGGGTTCCGCGCGCCGCGGCATCGGCTCCCGACGGGACCTGCAGCTGCTCTTCCTCCTGCCGGTCGGGGAGCACTCCCCCCAGCGTGGCTCCCCCCAGCGCGGCTCCACCCACAGCCGCAGCAGCTCCGTCACCTCCTGGGACAGCGGCTCCACCTCGCTGACCCCCGACCTCTCTGAGCTGGGCTCCAAGCGCTACAGCGCCTCCCTGGACCCGGAGGAGCTGCAGCAGGAGCTGGTGGTGAAGGCCATCCGCGTGAAGAAGAGGATGAGGAGGGGACGCAAAGGTAGGACGCCTGTCTGTCTGCTGCCCTGTCTCACTGCGGGGGCTGTCTCTCCCCCCCCGCTCAGAGACCCTGACAAAAGGCTCGGTTCTGGTCCCAAAAAAATTCATAATTCATCGTAATGGGTCGGTAAACCCCTTTGTGGACCCATAATAACACCTTGAGAGCCTTTCATGTTTTAAGCCTTAAACCATGATAGACTCTCAGGGGCGTATCTAGATATGTTCAAAGTAAGTAATACTGTAGTTGTGAACAAAGCCTGAAACTACCAAAGGTTCAGGTCAGGAATCTGCTCTTAATGAGGTCTTGAAGGAGTTTAGCATGAGTGCTTGGCTATTGTTGTAAAAGTAACACAAGCATGTGTCTCACCCTCCACCTGTCTCTCTGCTTGTGTGACGATCCATCCACCTGTCTCTCTACTTGTGTATAAATCATTCTACCTGTATCTCTGCCTGTGTGTGAATCACTCTCTCTGCCCCGGTAAAGCCCTCTACCTGTCGCTCTCTCTGCCCGTGTAACTCCCTGTACCCGTCTGTCTGCCCGTGTTAACCCCTGCGCCCGTCTCTCTGCGTGTCTGCAGACAGCTGCAGCAGGAGGACCGTCTCAGACGGGGGCTGGTCCGAGCCCATGGCGGGTGTGCAGGACGGGGCCGGTAGCCACGGTAACCCTCAAACCCAGCAGCCCCTCCTGGAGCACCGGCCCCCCGAGCCTGAGCCCAGCCGAGCCCAGGACCTGCGGACCACGTCGGGGTAAACGGCGCCGCCTCACAGCCCGGAGAGGCTGCACTTTAACGCAGCGTGTGTGCCGGCTGCTTATCTAGCTGTATGGTTCCTCTCACAGCACAGCTGGACAGCCAAGTCTCTCAGACACGAGTGTATAGCGGTCACTAATGTGTCAGATCCTACGGAGGTCAATGTGTTCACTTGTCTCCCGGTTCTTCTGAATTTAAGAGATTACCTCCGAGTTTTGAGAAAAGTTTTAATGAGGAATTGATTATAATTCACTCACCCTCTCTCACCCTCCCTTACCCTCCCTCCCTCCCTCACCCTCCCTCACCCTCTCTTACCCTCCCTTACCCTCCCTCAGCTCAGAGGCCGGCCCCCTCTCCCTCCCTCCCCTCCTGCTGGGGGACCCCCCCGACCCCGCCGTCCCCCCCACCCCGGACGTGGACCTCCTGCTGGAGTGCAGCTTCTCCTACCTGCAGGCGTCCCAGGACCCGCCCCCCGGCCCCGACCTGCTGCCCAATGGGGAGGACGACGAGGAGTTCCTGAGCCCTCTCATTGGACCAGAGGAGGAGGAGGAGGAGGAGGTGGGTGGGAGAGGGCGGCAGCACACTGCAGCCAGGGTTGCCAGATTGGGCAGGAAAATCTGGCCCAATCTGGCAACAAAGATTTGACTATGCATGCTGCAGCCATTAACTCGGGTTCCCAGTAACTTGGGGTGGGAGATCTGGGCCAATCTGGCAACCCTGGCCGGCGGGCCATGTTAACACCCCGTCAAATAAGATAATACTCCATCCGTCCCACACGGGGAAAGTCGGGACAGATGTTATGTTCTGTTATGACGCAGTAGCTCAGAACGTAGAGCGGGCCGGCTGGTCACTAAATAAAAAAAAATATGTAATGTAATTCCTCATGTTGCAATGCATTGTGGGTTACAGTCGGGACAGAAGTGTCCGCCCCAGATTTTCCTGCCCAATCTGGCAACCCTGGCTGCAGCGTGAGTTGCCAGATTGGGCAGGAAAATCGGGCCCAATCTGGCAACACATATTTTACTGGGGGGCTGACTGAGCCCCTGTGGTCCGGCAGGACGCGGCGCCCCCCTGTGGCCGGGAGGACCCCCTGTTCCACTCCACCGTGTCCACCCTGGACCCCGAGGCCAGCGACGAGGAGGAGGACATCTACCGCTGCAGCGGAGCGCCCCCCGGTGGAGAGCCAGGGTACTGCCGCCCCGGGGGGCCCCCGGGGGGGCCGGCCGAGGAGGACCAGCGGTCACCTAAAGGAGACCAGGTGGGGCCTGGGGAGACCAGGGGGGGGAGACCAGGGGGGGGAGACCAGGGGGGGAGACCAGGGGAGGGAGACCAGGGGAGGGAGACCAGGGGGGGGAAACCAGGGGAGGGAGACCAGGGGGGGAGACAAGGTGGGTCAGAGCAGGACTTACGTGTGTGTGTGTGTGTGTGTGTGTGTGTGTGTGTGTGTGTGTGTGTGTGTGTGTGTGTGTGTGTGTGTGTGTGTGTGTGTGTGTGTGTGTGTGTGTGTGTGTGTGTGTGTGTGTGTGTGTGTCTGTGTAGCTGGCAGAGTGCTGGATGGGGTACCCTGGTCCAGGCTGTGGCATCCTGAGTCTCCATGTGACTGACAGGTGAGGGGTTCAACCTAACTTTATTAACAGTAACTCATCCCACAATACAGAGGTGTGTACACCAGGTGGCGCTCTGTGCTTCAAATGTGTGTGAGTTACAGCTACGTGCGCTGTTGTGTGTATTACAGGTGTGTGTTTGGTTTGTATTATGGGTGTGTTACAGGAATGTGCGCTGTTGTGTGTGTGGGTGTGGGTTATGGGTGGGTTACATTATGTGCGCTGTTGTTTGTATTACAGGTTTGTTTCGGTTTGTATTATGGCTGTGTTACAGGCATGTGTGCTGTTGGGTGTATTATAAGTGTGTGTGTGTGTGTGCCAGGTGTGTATTATGGCTGTGTTACAGGTATGTGTGCTGCCGTTTGTGGGCCCCCTGTGCCCACTCAGAGGCCCCAGACCAACAGAGTGCACTCCACAGGGACATGGGCCAAGGCTCGCCCAGTTCTCTGGAATTTAACATCGACGGGTTCTGTAGAATACCGGTTATGGTTTCACTTTCACTCTCGGCGTTCCATTGTTCTGAACCTGTGGAGCGGGTTGTGGCTCAGGCCAGTAGACGTTTTTTTAAACCGCCGTGTGTCAACAATGCCCGACAGGGCCCGGCGGTTGACTATGTGTTGTGGAATTATCAATCATTAATTAATTAACCTATTAATTATAAAGAATATGGACAATTCATTTAAACCTTGATCATATCCTTACTGTTCGATTGCGAAGGCCTCAACGTGCATTCTGCTTTACATCTAGAAACAACTCCCTTCTCTCTGTGATTTAACGGTGTCAAGATGTGTGTATTTGCGCTGCCACTGTAGCCATGAAGTCTGACGCTGATGCAGGGTGTCCGCGCATCCTTAAAAAGTCTTAAATTCATGTTTCTAAATTTAAGGCCTTGAAAAGTCAAAGATGACTTTTCAGGAAGGACATGTAGAGAGGCTTCTTTCTTGCTAGCTGCATATATAAACGATTATCTGCGTGCTTGCTAGCTAGTCTGCGACAATGGGTAGGTGAATGAGTCTCATTGAGAGACACACATGCTTTGCTTGGGTTATAATACAGCGGGATCCCCCCCCCCACCATCGCGTGTTTTAGGTCTTAAATTTCATTCAAGGTGGGATTAAAAAGTCTTAAATTTGACTTGCTGAAACCTGCAGATACCCTGCGCTGATGCCAATCCACTGAGTACACCACAGTGTATTGCAGGTGAATATTGTCCCTCCTTCAGCCCTGTCCGATCCTAAACCCTCCTGTGTGGGTATACCTGTGTTGCAGGTATGTGTGGTGTCTGGACTTCAAAGGGGTCCTGTTCTGCAGTCCTCTGCCCGACGGGGGTCTGAAATGGCAGCGCTTTGAAGACAACATCCACCAGGTGGCGGTGTCCCCCTCAGGTCAGTGGAGCGTGTAGCGGGCGGCACGTGTTTAGAGTGGGGGGGCAACGCACTGGGACCCTACTGGGAGCCGGCCAGAGTCCCAGTGGGCTGACTGGCCCCCAGTGGCCCCGAGGGCCACTGGGGGCCAGTCAACACACTGGGACCACATGTTGAACATGTTTCAGGAGGTCTGCTGTGGAAGGTGGAGCAGAAGACCATGACGGCCTACGCCTGTGGGAAGGTGTCCATCAAGGGGAAGCGCCACTGGTACAAAGCCCTGGACCTCACCGCCTCCGTCGCCCTCAGCAACAACGCCGCCTGGATCCTCCGCACCAACGGAGACCTCTACCTGCAGACAGGTGTGTGTGTGTGTGTGTGTGTGTGTGTGTGTGTGTGTGTGTGTGTAAAACCACTTAGTATGTATTTGACTGATGTGTGCTTTCATATCTGACTCTCTCTCTCTCTCTCTCTCTCTCTCTCTCTCTCTCTCTCTCTCTCTCTCTCCCTCTCCCTCTCCCTCTCCCTCTCTCTCTCCCCCCCCCCCCCCATCAGGGCTGAGTGCCGAGCGCCCCTGCGCCCGCTCGGTGAAGGTGGAGACCCCGTGCTCGTTCTCCCAGGTGTGTGCGCGAGGGGGCGTGGTCTGGGCCCTGAGCGAGGAGGGGGCCGTCTTCTACAGGGAGGGGCTGAGCAGCTACTGCTGCGAGGGGGACAGCTGGAGGAACGACAAGATCAGGTACACGCACATTACACACACATTACACACACATACATACACACACGCACACACAAGCACAAACACACTCACACAAACAGACACACACACTACAGACACACCAAACACAGACACAGACCAAACACACACACAGACACACACACATCGTGAATACACCACACACGCTTTGTTTTACAAGAATCGTACCATCGTCAATCCTAAGCCCCTCCAACTCACGCCACCCAGCTAGCTGTACTACGCTAGCTGATCTATGCTAGCTGAGCTACGTTAACTGATCTATGCTAGCTGTACTACGCTAGCTGATCTATGCTAGCTGAGCTACGTTAACTGATCTATGCTAGCTGAGCCACGTTAGCTGATCCATGCTAGCTGAGCTACGTTAACTGATCTATGCTGGCTGAGCTACGTTAGCTGATCCATGCTAGCTGAGCTACGCTAGCGAGCTAAGCTAGCTGAGCTACGCTAGCTGGCCTCACCCAGTGGACACCGGTCAGAGGGCAGAACTCTTTGAGGGAGTCTCCCTCCTACTCACTGGGGCTCAATCTTACACAATGCAACATAGTTTTTGTTCCCCATATATATTGTATATATATGTATTAACTTCATTCATTTATTTTGTGTGTGTGTGTGTGTGTGTGTGTGTGTGTGTGTGTGTGTGTGCACAGCGAGGCGCAGGGGGTCCAGCTGATGTGTGTGTCTCTGGGCCCCAGCGGGGTGGTCTGGGCGCTTGACGCCAGCGGGGCTCTGTGGTTCAGGACCGGGGTCTCCCCCGCCAGCCCCCAGGGGGAGGACCACCACTGGTGGCAGGTACACACACACACACACACACACACACACACACACACACACACACACACACACACACACACACACACACACACACACACACACTATACACTAAAAACTATAGATACACACACACACACACACTATACACCAAACACTATATACACACACACACACACACTATACACTAAACACTATATACACACACACACACACAAACACACACACACACACACCCTATACACATGCACACACACGCATCCACTATACTCACACATATTATACTGGTATAATACCAGTATAATAGATGTAATAGTGGATAAAACCAGTATAATAGATGTACTAGTGGTATAATACCAGTATAATAGATGTAGTATGGTATAATACCAGTGCATTAGTGGTGTAATACCAGTCCCTGCTGCACTCCTCAGATCAGCATCACGGACTACGTGGTGTTCGACCAGGGCAGCCTCTTCCAGACCCTGCTACAGGCCACCCACAGCGTTGCCACGGTGACCAGGACCCCCGTGGAGCGTGTGGCCGAGTGCCTGCGCGTGGCCTTCCTCTCCCAGCAGGCCCAGTGCCAGCCCAGCCTGGTCAGCGCCAACCCCAGTGGGGTCTGGATCGCCTCGGGGCGCAACCACCTCCACGTCGCCAGGGGCAACCTCGTGGGTCAGTAGAGCTATCGGCCTGTTGCTAGGGGCAACCTCGTGGGTCAGTGGAGTTATCGGCCTGTTGCCAGGGGCAACCTCGTTGGTCAGTAGAGGGACCTCCATGTTGCTTAAGGCAACCTCGTGGGTCAATGGAGTTATCGGCCTGTTGCTAGGGGCAACCTCGTGGGTCAGTGGAGTTATCACCATGTTGCT
Organism: Gadus chalcogrammus; assembly: GCF_026213295.1. Classification (NCBI taxonomy): domain Eukaryota; kingdom Metazoa; phylum Chordata; class Actinopteri; order Gadiformes; family Gadidae; genus Gadus; species Gadus chalcogrammus. The sequence continues at coordinate 22,009,628 of NC_079416.1, forward strand.
AGGGGCAACCACGTTGGTCAGTAGAGGGACCTTCATGTTGCCAGGTGCAACCTCATGGGTCAGTGGAGTTATCACCGTGTTGCTAGGGGCAACCACGTTGGTCAGTACGATGGAGTTATCACCATGTTGCCAGGGGCAACCACGTTGGTCAGTATCGCCATGTTGCTAGGGGCAACCTCGTTTGTCACATAATTATACCAAATAGGAATGTTACATGAAAATATAAGAGAACTTTATTCTTATCGACAGGAACAATTTGGTGTGTGTATTTTTGGTTAGTTGTAGTTCTATAGTTGTGTGTTTGTGTTTGGTCAGGAACCTTCTGGCAGAACGTTGTTCCCCGAGGAACCGTCTCCTCCACCAGATGGACCTTCATCACCACCTCGGTGCTGCCCTACCGCCCCGGTACACACACGCTGTTATTCATTGTATCACTCATCTGCCTTAAAACACACACACACACACACACACACACACACACACACACACACACACACACACACACACACACACACACACACACACACACACACACACACACACACACACTGACACACACACACACACCTGCCCTCCACGTCCACAGCCACTCTCACCTTCCATCCATGATGCTTGACCTGTCAGTTGGTGTGACAAGTCTTTTCTTCAGCTTAACATCTCAAAGACAAAAAATATGGCCATTGATTTTTAGAAGAAACCAATCTTGTTCTCCTACATACATAAATGGAAACTGCATAGAGATGGTTGACCAGTATAAATATCTGGGAACAATGATAGACAATAAACTCAAATTTGACGTTAATACTGATACTATTTGCAAGAAGGGGCAACAACGATTGTGCTTCCTTCGGAAGCACAATCGTTAAGGTTATGTTGTCTTTATTTTATAAATCTTTTATAGAATCTGTTCTCACTTTTTCTTTTATTGCCTGGTATGGGGGCATCAGCCTTAGTGGACAAAGACAACCTCAGCCATATTGTGAAGGTGGCTGGGAAGTTGATTGGCTGTCCACAAGTATCCTTGCTGAACATTTATCAGAAGAAGGTTACTAAGAAAGCATTGTCTATATTGGACAATAAAAATCACCCCCTTCATTGTTCATTTGAGGCCCTTCCCCCAGGCCGGAGACTAAGAGTCCCTCTTTCTAAGTCCAATAGGTCAAAGAACTCTTTTATTCCTAGCGCAATTCGTTTGCTAAATTTGCACAATTCTTTGCACATACCTGTAAATGTATTTGAATCAGATGACTAGATAAGTATGACAGTTTTTTAAATGATTAGCCCGTGTCTATCTCCTTGTTGTGTGTCCTTGTGTATATTGTGTTTTTATGTTTTTATGTTTTTATGTGTACCTGACTGCAAGACAAGTTTCCCTTTTTGGGACAATAAAGTTAAACTGAACTGAACTGAACTAACTGTGTGTGTGTGCGCGTGTGTGTATCTGTGTGTTTTTGTGTGTGTGTGCGTCTGTGCCTGTGCATGTGTGTGTGTGTAGGTACCTTCCTGTGGGTGGCCCAGAGCAGGAAGGACCTCTTCTGTATCTGGGATCAGGACGGGGAGCTCCGGCCTTCCAGCGTAACGCTGCCCCCAGAGGTACAGAGTTACCTCACCTGGGTGTTACCTCACCTGGGTGTTACCTCACCTGGGTGTTACCTCACCTGAGTGTTAGCTCACCTGGGTGTTACCTCACCTGGGTGTTACCTCACCTGGGTGTTACCTCACCTGGGTGTTACCTCACCTGGGTGTTACCTCACCTGGGTGTTACGTGACCTGAGTGTTACCTCACCTGGGTGTTACCTCACCTGGGTGTTACCTCACCTGGGTGTTACCTGACCTGGGTGTTACCTGAGTGTTACCTGACCTGGGTGTTACCTGACCTGGGTGTTACCTCACCTGGGTGTTACCTGACCTGGGTGTTACCTGAGTGTTACCTGACCTGGGTGTTACCTGACCTGGGTGTTACCTGACCTGGGTGTTACCTCACATGGGTGTTACCTCAACTGGGAGTTACCTCACCTGTGTGTTACCTATGTGACCCTTGACCTGTGTGTTAGATGTGTGTTACCTGACCTGTGTGTTACTTAATTGTTACCTGTGTGTAACCTGTGTGTTACCTGTGTGTAAGGTGTGTTACCTGACCTGTGTGTAACTTAACTGTTACCTGTGTGTTACCTGTGTGTAACCTGAGTGTAACCTGTGTGTAACCTGAGTGTTACCTGTGTGTAACCTGAGTGTTACCTGTGTGTAACCTGAGTGTTACCTGTGTGTTCCCTGTGTGTAACCTGAGTGTTAGATGTGTGTTACCTGTGTGTAACCTGAGTTTTACCTGAGTGTAACCTGAGTGTTACCTGTGTGCAGGTGGAGCTGAGCCAGCTGTCGGCCTGTGGGGACGCCCTGTGGGGTCTGGACACTCACGGCTACGTCCACATCAGGACTCTGTCGCCCACCTGTCCTATTGGCATGCACTGGGCCCGCCTGGACCTCAGCCAGCTAGGTAACCAGGGGCAGGGGCTAGTTAGTACCACTAGTTACCGCTAGGTAGGGTACTGTGGTAGTTAGTACCACTAGTTACCACCAGGTACTGTGGTTGTTACTACCACTTGTTCAGGTACTTTGGTAGTTAGTACCACTTATTACCACTAGGCAGGGTACTGTGGTAGTTAGTACCCCTAGTTACCACTAGGTAAGGCACTGTGGTAGTTAGCACCACTAGTTACCACTAGGAAAGGTACTGTGGTAGTTAGTACCCCTAGTTACCACTAGGTAAGGCACTGTGGTAGTTAGCACCACTAGTTACCACTAGGTCAGGTACTGTGGAAGTTAGCACCACTAGTTACCAATAGGTAAGGTACGGTGGTAGTTTGTACTACTAGTTAGCACTAGGTCAGGTTCTGTTTGTGTTTGTTTGTGTGTCTGTGTGTGTGTGTCTGTGTGTGTGTCTGTGCTTTAAAGAAGTCACCTGATGTGACTAAAAACTGAGCTGCAAAGCAACACACACTCAAGTACACACTCAAGTACACAGCTCTCAGATTACAGTCCGACATAAATAAACACAAGCAGATACACACACGCACATACATATGCACACACACACACACACACACACACACACACACACACACACACACACACACACACACACACACACACACACACACACACACACACACACACACACACACACACACACTCAAACACACACACATATATACAAAAACACACATGTACAAACACAGAACAAATTCGTAAACACAAACATGTTGACATTCAAAACATCTTATGTAAGCAGCACCTGTCAATCTACTCGTGTAAATGTAGCTCTGTGTGTGTGTGTGTGTGTGTGTGTGTGTGTGTGTGTGTGTGTGTGTGTGTGTGTGTGTGTGTGTGTGTGTGTGTGTGTGTGTGTGTGTGTGTGTGTGTGTGTGTGTGTCTATATTGCACCAAAGATATCTTGGTGTCAAATGAAGCACAGGCTGAGAGGTCAAAGGTGACGGTGGAGTTTCCACAGCCTGAGGTCAGAGGTCAGCGGACTGGCTACATACAATCACTGATTTAAAAATCAATCCGCCAGATAATCACTCATCCCCCTCTGCCGAGGAAATCAACAACCACCCGTGACTTCTGTACTCCTGCACCCAGCTCAGGACCCCTTCGTCATGTTGTTGTTCACCGAGCCAGGCTGACCTTCGGTGTTTGTGTAACCCCCCCCCCCCCCCCCCCCAGGGGGAGCGCGTCTGGTCAGCGTGTCGTGTGGGGGCCAGAACGTCTGGGCCGTGGACACCCAGGGGATGGTCTACTTCAGGGTCGGGACGCAACCTCTGAACCCCAGCATGATGCTACCTGCCTGGATCTGCATAGAGCCACCTGTACAGGTACACAACCCAGCCCTAACCTTCTATAGGACTACACACCTGTACAGGTAGACTGGCCCTAACCTTCTATAGGACTAGACACCTGTACAGATAGACTGGCCATAACCTTCTATAGGCCTACACACCTGTACAGGTACACAACCCAGCCCTAACCTTCTATAGGACTACACACCTGTACAGGTAGACTAGTCCTAACCTTCAATAGGCCTACACACCTGTACAGGTAGACTGGCCATAACCTTTTATAAGACTACACACCTGTACAGGTACACAATCCAGCCCTAACCTTCTATAGGACTAGACACCTGTACAGATTGACAACCCAGCCCTGACTTTATATAGGACTACACACCTGTACAGGTAGACAAACCAGCTCTGACCTATAGGACTACACACCTGTACAGGTAGACTCTATAGCAGCGTGTGTCACCTAACCCCATGCCCCCCCCCGCCCCCCCCCCCCCCCCAGCCGGTGGGGGTGCAGCTGGTCAGCATCCACAGCAGTCCTAACGACCGCCAGCTGTGGGCGCTGGACAACCGCGGCAGCGTGCACGTGAGGACCGGCCTCAACGAGGAGATGCCCGTGGGCACGGACTGGGAGCAGGTCCCAGGTAGGATCCCCTGCCTGCCGGGTTCTGATTACCCCTGGATGCACCTGGATACACCTGGATACACCTGGATGCACCTGGATACACCTGATTACACCTGGTTACACCTGTTCACAACTGATCACACCTGTTCACAACTGATCACACCTGGTTACGCCTGTTCACACCTGGATACACCTGGATACACCTGATTACACCTGTTCACAACTGATCACACCTGATTACACCTGGTTACACCTGTTCACAACTGATCACACCTGTTCACAACTGATCACACCTGTTCACTCCTGGATACACCTAGATACACCTAGATACACCTAGATACGCCTATAAACACCTGATCACCTGTTCACACCTGGATGCCCCTGTTCACACCTGATTACACCTGGACACACCTTTTATTGGAGAATAGCAATAACTGTTCAATGATTCGTGGATGACTAGTGATAGTGAGTGCATGACATCGTGGTTGACCTCTGACCTCTCAACAGGCCTGGCCGCCAGCCAGCTGGTCCTGAGTGTCAGGACGGTCTGGGTCCGATGTCCCAACGGAGAGATCGCCCGTCGCTACGGCAACACGGCCAGGAACCCGGCGGGAGATTACTGGAAGAGGATCCCGGGAATGAGCCACTGGCTGGCTGGTGAGGGGGTGGGGGGTGAGGGGGTGGGGGAGGGGGGGGGGGGGGGGTCATGTGCCGTGCTCCGATATATCCATACGTCCCGTACTTACTATACTTAGTTTGCGTACGTAGGGCTTTCTGTCTGTCAGTCTGTCTGTCAAGTGTGTACTGATGGTCTCTCTCTCTCTCTCTCTCTCTCTCTCTCTCTCTCTCTCTCTCTCTCTCTCTCTCTCTCTCTCTCTCTCTCTCTCTCTCTCTCTCTCTCTCTCTCTCTCTCTCTCTCTCTCTCTCTAGTGTGTACTGATGGTCTCTCTCTCTCTCTCTCTCTCTCTCTGTCTCTCTCTCTCTCTCTCTCTCTCTCTCTCTCTCTAGTGTGTACTGATGGTCTCTCTCTCTCTCTCTCTCTCTCTCGTGTGTACTGATTCTCTCTCTCTCTCTCTCTCTCTCTCTCTCTCTCTCTCTCTCTCTCTCGTGTGTACTGATGGTCTCTCTCTGTCTCTCTCTCTCTCTCTCTCTCTCTCTCTCTCTCTCTCTCTCTCTCTCTCTCTCTCTCTCTCGTGTGTACTGATGGTCTCTCTCTCTCTCTCTCTCTCTCTCTCGTGTGTACTGATGGTCTCTCTCTCTCTCTCTCTCTCTCTCTCTCTCTCTCTCTCTCTCTCGTGTGTACTGATGGTCTCTCTCTCTCTCTCTCTCTCTCTCTCTCTCTCTCTCTCTCTCTCTCGTGTGTACTGATGGTCTCTCTCTGTCTCTCTCTCTCTCTCTCTCTCTCTCTCTCTCTCTCGTGTGTACTGATGGTCTCTCTCTCTCTCTCTCTCTCTCTCTCTCTCTCTCTCTCTCTCTCTCTCTCGTGTGTTCTGTTGGTCTCTCTCTCTCTCTCTCTCTCTCTCTCTCTCTCTCTCTCTCTCTCGTGTGTACTGATGGTCTCTCTCTGTCTCTCTCTCTCTCTCTCTCTCTCTCTCTCTCTCTCTCTCGTGTGTACTGATGGTCTCTCTCTCTCTCTCTCTCTCTCTCTCTCTCTCTCTCTCTCGTGTGTACTGATGGTCTCTCTCTCTCTCTCTCTCTCTCTCTCTCTCTCTGTCTCTCTCTCTCTCTCTCTCTCTCTCTCTCTCGTGTGTACTGATGGTCTCTCTCTCTCTCTCTCTCTCTCTCTCTCTCTCTCTCTCTCTCGTGTGTACTGATGGTCTCTCTCTCTCTCTCTCTCTCTCTCTCTCTCTCTCTCTCGTGTGTACTGATGGTCTCTCTCTCTCTCTCTCTCTCTCTCTCTCTCTCTCTCTCTCTCTCGTGTGTACTGATGGTCTCTCTCTGTCTCTCTCTCTCTCTCTCTCTCTCTCTCTCTCTCTCTCGTGTGTACTGATGGTCTCTCTCTGTCTCTCTCTCTCTCTCTCTCTCTCTCTCTCTCTCTCTCGTGTGTACTGATGGTCTCTCTCTCTCTCTCTCTCTCTCTCTCTCTCTCTCTCTCTCTCTCTCTCTCGTGTGTACTGATGGTCTCTCTCTCTCTCTCTCTCTCTCTCTCTCTATCTCTCTCTCTCTCTCTCTCTCTCTCTCTCTCGTGTGTACTGATGGTCTCTCTCTCTCTCTCTCTCTCTCTCTGTCTCTCTCTCTCTCTCTCTCTCTCTCTCTCTCTCTCTCTCTCTCGTGTGTACTGATGGTCTCTCTCTCTCTCTCTCTCTCTCGTGTGTACTGATGGTCTCTCTCTCTCTCTCTCTCTCTCTCTCTCTCGTGTGTACTGATGGTCTCTCTCTCTCTCTCTCTCTCTCTCTCTCTCTCTCTCTCTCGTGTGTACTGATTCTCTCTCTCTCTCTCTCTCTCTCTCTCTCTCTCTCTCTCTCTCTCGTGTGTACTGATGGTCTCTCTCTCTCTCTCTCTCTCTCTCTCTCGTGTGTACTGATGGTCTCTCTCTCTCTCTCTCTCTCTCTCTCTCTCTCTCTCTCTCGTGTGTACTGATGGTCTCTCTCTCTCTCTCTCTCTCTCTCTCTCTCTCTCTCTCTCTCTCTCTCTCTCTCGTGTGTACTGATGGTCTCTGTCTCTCTCTCTCTCTCTGTCTCTCTCTCTCTCTCTCTCTCTCTCTCTCTCTCTCTCTCTCTCTCTCTCGTGTGTACTGATGGTCTCTCTCTCTCTCTCTCTCTCTCTCTCTCTCTCGTGTGTACTGATGGTCTCTCTCTCTCTCTCTCTCTCTCTCTCTCTCTCTAGTCACTCCTGATGATGCGTTGTGGGCGGTCACCGTCTCGGGCGGGCTGTCCCACCGCCTCACTAAGCCCCTCCCCCACAACCCCCCCGCCGACCCCGCCCCCCCTGCCGACGACCTTGAGGACGAATGGGAGGTCATCTAAAGAGTGATGTCATCGCCGTGCTGATAGGATGACGCAACGGGACTCTACTTCCTGTGGCATCTGATGATGTCACAGCGTTTTTATTGGGACTTCCTGTGAACATTTGAAGGGGGACAAAAAAACAAAAGGGGAGGATCCACCCCGTGTTTGGACCACTCTGATTGGCTGAGGTTGATGACGGGCTCACCCTATTGGCCCAGGCTCTGCTTGTTTTCTTGTAAATACTAACGCTAAGAATGCCACACATGCACATTATAACCCCTTTGGTGTGACCTAGGCCCGTTAGACCTGCACATGCATCACTTTCCCTGAGAAACGCTGCGTTCTGTTATTGAAGTGTACGCAAATGGTTGTTACTAGGTAGACATTAACGCGTTAAGTCATAGAGGTTTAATCCATGGTTAAGGTGTAACTCATAACGAAAACCATACTGTACCAGACCGGATCTGCAGGTAGTGGGTGAGGCATCTTAACCTACCCTTAACCTACCCTTAACCTGGTGCTGTGGCATTTCATGTCTGGGATTAAGTAAGTACAATTTTATCCTAACCCTAACACCCAAAAACACTAAATCGTTATCCTGTATCCTCAACCCACCACCCTTACCTTAACCCTTCACCCTTTACCCTGACTCTTAACACTAAATCTTACACTGAACCCTCAACCCATAACCCCAACACTCACTCTAAACCTTAACCATTAAGCCCTTACCCTTAACACTACCTCCTAACCCTAACCCTTAACACTAACCCCTAACCCTAACCCTTAACCTCAATGCTCTTAACCTTTGATATAAGTGGGCCCAGTCGGCCAGTAGGACAAGATGTCACCTTGTGAAGACTAGCCTTCAGACTAGTAAACAACACTAACTAGAGGATTAGACTAAGATCCTCTTCTTCCATCACTGCTGGTGGACGATGGCTGAGGTCTTCGTTTACCCAGAGATGTTTTAAATGCCTTTGTCAGAGGTGTTGTATCAGGCCCACCTTGAAGCGGTTTTTAATGATGCATATAAACCATCTAAACCCAACAGGAATCCGGACGTGTTCATCCATCACTGCTTTATTTATCACGGTAGCGGTCGGACATGTTCTCTGTCGTTCATGAGTGGAAGCTTCGGTGACGCATGACGAGTCAGTCAGTGGAGGGAGCTCTGGGTCTAATGTGTTCAGCGATGGTGAACACATCTGGCTCTGGGTTCAACGTGTGTGGCGCTGGTGAACACATGCTCCTGTACATAATAAATGTGTGTAACGGTGGTGCTTCAACAGGTTTGTGAATACACACTCAGAGTATCCTGTCTATATAGTAGCAGTATGTGGTTTAACTAGTGTTTAACTAGGGCAGCACTATGGGGTTCAACTAGTGCAGCCCTATGGGGTTTAACTAGTGTTTAACTAGTGCAGCAGTATGGGGTTTAACTAGTGTTTAACTAGTGCAGCAGTATGGGGTTTAACTAGTGCAGTAGTATGGGGTTTAACTAATGTTTTAATAAGTGCAGCAGTATAGGGTTTAACTAGTGCAGCAGTATGGGGTTTAACTAGTCTAACTAGTGCAGAAGTATGGGGTTTAACTAGTGTTTAACTAGTGCCGCAGTATGGGGTTTAACTAGTCTTTAACTAGTGCAGCAGTATGGGGTTTAACTAGTGCAGCAGCATGGGGTTTAACTAGTCTTTAACTAGTGCAGCAGCATGGGGTTTAACTAGTGTGGAGTTTGAACGTGGATTTAACTAGTGGGGCAGTAAAACATTATTGGTTAGTTATGGGTAAGTGGTCTTTAGGACTAAGGTGGTTAGGGTTAGTAAGGATGAGGGTTAGTATGGATTAGGTAAGCTGTAAGTAGGATCAGATTGGTGTAAATCGGCTAAGAGAGGTGTAAGTAGGCTCAGAGAGGTAAGTAGGCTCAGAGAGGTGTAATTAGGCTCAGAGAGGTGTAAGTAGGCTCAGAGAGGTGTAAGTAGGCTCAGAGAGGTGTAAGTAGGCTCAGAGAGGTAAGTAGGCTCAGAGAGGTGTAAGTAGGCTCAGATTAGGCTCAGAGAGGTACGTAGGATCAGAGAGGTGTAAATAGGCTCAGATTAGGCTCAGAGAGGTACGTAGGCTCAGAGAGGTATGTAGGATCAGAGAGGTGTAAGTAGGCTCAGATTGGGCTCAGAGAGGTAAGTAGGCTCAGAGAGGTGTAAGTAGGCTCAGATTGGGCTCCGAGAGGTACGTAGGATCAGAGAGGTGTCGGGACTGACACATCTTCAGATAACAAACTTTACTATGAAGAATAAACCTTCGATCACACAATCAGCTATGTGTCATACTGTCACTCTGTACTTTGACTAAGGTCAAAGTACAGAGTGACCATACAATCAACACATTGTGGAAATTTATGAGACATGGGGCTATGCATTCATAATGTAGGTTTAGTCTAATGAAGTGATTTATATCACTAATGCAGACCGAGTCTATTGTAATGAGGTTTATTATAACACTAATGTAGTCTCTCTACAAATGAAGTGTATTATAACACTTATGTAGTCTGAGTCTTTACTCATAAGGTGTATAATAACACTAATGTAGGCAGTAGGCTTAGTCTTTACTCATAAGGTGTATAATAACACTAATGTAGTCTCTACTAATGAAGTGTACAACACATTAATGTCTAATGTAGGCTGAGTCTATACTAATGAAGTATATTATAACACTTCTGTGGGCTGAGTCTATACTAATGAAGTATATTATAACACTTCTGTGGGCTGAGTCTATACTAATGAAGTGTATTATAACACTAATGTAGGCTTAGTCTTCACTCATAAGGTGTATAATAACACTAATGTAGTCTCTACTAATGAAGTGTATAACACATTAATGTCTAATGTAGGCTGAGTCTATACTAATGAAGTATATTATAACACTTCTGTGGGCTGAGTCTATACTAATGAAGTGTATTATAACACTAATGTAGTCTGAGTGATGTTTACAACACAGTCCCTGCTGATGTATAGAATCATGACAGCGGCCGCAGACCAGTTTAGTAACAAGAGTTTATTTACAACAAACAGCCAACCCCCCGGGGGGGAGGGGCTCGTTTGTGCCCTGCTCAAGAGCACCGGCGCCCAGTGAGGTAGTCGCACCACATCGCCTTCTAATGTACATTACCCCAACCAAAACCTTTCCCAAACAAAGTCTGTCCTCTTCTTTCTCCAGCTTCCTGCAGTCCGCACGCCCCCGAGGCACAGCGCTAATGTCGGCCTTCAACACACACACACACACACTCTATACCGTATATACATTATACATAGCTGCCAGGGTGTCGGTCGGACAGGCGTATCAGAGAGGGAAGTCTATGGGCTTGAGAAAACCCGGCAGGCAGTCCAGCCGCTCGGCCGGCACGGAGCGCACCAGGGTCTGCATGGCCCTGACGAACAGGGAGGGGGGGGAGGCCGCCCCGGCCAGCCACCGGAAGGCCTCCGTCCCCACCAGGCGCCGCCACTGCTCCGGCTCCCGCTCCGCCAGCCGCCGGTGGAGGCCCTGGTGCGGCCGCGGGGTGAAGAGCAGCAGGTAGCCCAGGCACACCCGGCGGGCGCGGGCCTCCGCCGCCCCGCGGGCCGGCTCGCCGCCCATCCGCCGCAGCAGGGCGTCGAGGGGCGTGGCCCCGTCGGCGCCGTCGCCCAGCCCCGGGCTGGCGCCGTGGGCCAGCAGCAGCAGCAGGCACTCGGGCCGCAGCAGGTCGCACGCCAGCCGCACCGCCGTCTTCCCGCCGTCGGCGTCGTGCGGGCAGCCGCCGCCGCCGTCCAGGAAGCGGCGGCGGGCGCCCTCCGACGGGAGGTCCTTCAGCGCCGTCAGCATCATCTTCAGGATGGCCACGCGGCCGTAGCGCACCGCCGCCGCCAGGTGCGGCGGCCCCGACGCCCCGCAGCAGCGGAAGCTCCCGCTGGGGGGCTCCAGGGCGGCGACGGAGAAGCCGGCCAGCAGGTGGCGCGCGTAGGCCTGGTGGTCGTGCACCAGGGCGTAGAGGAGCGCCTCGGCGGGGCTGAAGGCGCGCGCCTGGCCGTCCGCCTCCCAGTGGAACACCTCCATGCGCCGCATGTCCTCCAGCAGCCAGGGGGGCAGGCCGTCGCGCACCGCCTGGTAGAAGGCCAGCGACGTCCGCTGGCACCGCTTCTCCGACTTGTAGTCCGAGCGGCCCTCGCCGTGCTGCACCTCCACGTCCCACGGCATCCTCTCAGCACTCTGCCCCCCCCGAGGGCGACCCCCAACACACGGTCAGGCACCACTAGGGCGACCCCCAACAGTCAGGCACAGCTAGGGCGACCCCCAACACAGTCGGGCACCCCCACAAAAAAGTCACGAACAACTAGGGCGACCCCCAACACTGTCAAGCACTGCTAGGGCACCCCCGAAAAAGAGTGACGAACCACTAGGGCACCCCCAACACAGTCAAGTACCGCTAGGGCACCGACTAGAATACACACTCAAAAGTATCGCGAGTAAGAAGCACAATCCAAGTCTGGAGTTTGCTCCGTGCACGGGTCTGTTGTTGCACCGAAGAGGAGTCAGTCACGAGAGAAGGCAGCGGCGGTAAACAGTAGCGGGGCGGTAGTTCAGTCTCCTGCAGCGGTTTCTCCAAACCCCCCTGCGCCGAACACCACGCGCTTTAAATACCCCTTAGCCGGACCCCCCGCGTGCGTCACTAGTGCACCCCATTGGCCCGCGACTCCGTCCAGTGTGTGCTGAAATGTGACATCACCACCTGTTTACAGTAGATCGTCCTCTGGCCGTGCCCTTATTTGCAGAGCGAGGAGGTATCCCCCCTCGTGACCCACTTGTTGTGGCCGACGCGTTTCGAGTGTCGCTGCTGCATAGCGAACATCGCGAACATCGCGGGGACTCAATGTTTTGCCCGGCCGCCGGCCGGGACGTGCGTCGGTCTGCGTTACCTCAGGAGCTCCGGGCGGCGTCTGTCCAGGGTCGCCTCGTTCTGTACACAAACACCCGTCGATGCGTCGATAGATCCACGCCTCAACACGACATCAACTATTGAGGAAACCGATTGTTACGATCAACACACGATCAATAGGAATGTCGCGACAGCGGTGTCACACGCAAACGGGACAATAACAATAAAAGTGCGTGTAGTGGTGTGTGCGTACCAAGTTGGCAGTCAATTACCAGAATAGGGATGTTTTGAATGATGTTGGAATCCGCACTGAAAGTACGGACGTCTGAGGAGCTGACCCGGCCGAGGGAGACTGTGGAGGAGTTAAGATAATGATGATGATGATAATGAGGATGATGGTGATGATGAGGATGGCGCCACCTGGCGGACCATTGGTGGAGATGATGAGGATGGAGTCCTGATGAAGAGGAGTGAAGAGAATGATGAAGAACATCCGAAAGAGCTGTATTGCTATGTACGTTTGCACATCAAATGATTATTTTAGTTATTTTGGCGCAATAAAGAACATATTAGGATGATAATTGTGGAGCCCTGAAGAGGAGTTTGTGAAGGAGATGAGGGTACAGTTCGTGGAGGAGTGTGTGAAGAAGCTAGTGGTGACAGCAGCAGCGCCATCTGGCCGACAGTTTGCGTTGACACAACCCGGAGTTCAACACGCTGAACCGAAAGACACGACCGCCTCCGCGTCCTCATCTCCACGGCTTCTGTTTCTGCTGCCAGGATGATCATCTCTGACGGAAATACACAACGTAGAACCAGCCGCCCATGTCGTTGTTGAGAGAGAGCGTTATTTAACTCTAAGAGGAGCACAGTAAACCTACTAGCTGATTACCTCAACTTTTATCGACCCCGTCCGAGTCTTAACTCGCATGGTCGCTCCGAAGCTGTGAACCAACACTGTTTCTCTGGGGTTCGGCGGTGCGTGGGGATGTCGGGATGTTTCTGAGTACGAGGCATTGACTGAGGTTCATGAGTCCATCATTAGCCCATTTGACGGATTACTTTGTCTGACCGCCCCGGCTAGCCTGCTAACTAGCCACAGAGCTAACTGCTAGCCTCGCTGCTAACACCTAGTTAGTATAGTTCAGTCTTTTCCACTGCAACTATGCCGGCGATGTTGGAGAAGAACGGCATCGAGATAACTGGAAAGAGACGGGGCAGGAACGCCGTAAACAACCCGAACAAAAGTTATCAGTCCAACGGAAACAGCGTCAACTCCTGGGAAGAGGGGAGTTCGGGCTCGAGCAGCGACGAGGAACACGGTGAGTGGTAGCCTCGGTCTCTCCCAACTACTTGGGCTCTTTCTAAATTGTTTAGTTTGGCACCAAACTGACTTCTGTTTGCGTCCAGGTGGCGGTGGGATGCGAGTTGGACCGCAGTACCAAGCCATGGTACCGGACTATGACCCAGGTAAACCTTTCTCACACGTCTTCAACCTGACCTGCTGAGTTGTCTTTTGAGGAATGGGTAGCCTCGAACATCCGGGTTGTGATAGCATAGAGTTTACTCATCTCTAACTTTGCTTTTCCTCATTTCGCTGATATAATCGTCCTTAATATAAACGTTATTAAACTTGTAAATAATATAACCAATTCTTAAGAAAAAAAACCTAATTAATATTATTCTTACATTTATTAGTTTTATCATCTATATAAAAAAAATATATATATTTCTTTGACCTCTAGGCCACCTTAAATAGTCGGAAATTTGAAAATCACTGTATGTGTGTGTGGTATGTATTTATGTACCGTATGTATGTAAAAGCATCTTTAGGTCTGAGGAGGGCAGCCGGTTGAGCTGGTGTCCCAGATGTTATTGAGGTGGTGTTCCAGATGTTATTGAGCTGATGTTATTGAGCTGGTGTTCCAGATGTTATTGAGCTGATGTTCCTGATGTTATTGAGGTGGTGTTCCAGATGTTATTGAGCTGGTGTTCCAGATGTTATTGAGCTGGTGTTCCAGATGTTATTGAGCTGGTGTCCCAGATGTTATTGAGCTGGTGTTCCAGATGTTATTGAGGTGGTGTTTTGCTTCCAGATGTGGCGAAGACGGCCCAGGAGCGAGAGAACCTGGGCATGCTGGTCTGGATCCCCAGCATCTCGCTGGCCGACACCAAATGTAAGACCAGCTCTGAGAACGGGATATTGGAGAGAGAGACCAGCTCTGAGAACGAGAGGGGAGAGAGAGAGAGAGAGAGACCAGCTCTGAGAACAGGAGGGAAGAGTGAGATCAGCTCTGAGAACAGGATGGGAAGAGAGAGACCAGCTCTGAGAATGGGAGGGGAAGAGAGAGACCATCTCTGAGAACGGGAGAGGCGAGAGAGACCATCTCTGAGAATGAGAGGGGAGAGAGACCAGCTATGGGAATGAGAGGGGAGAGTGAGACCAGCTCTGAGAATGTGATGGGAAGAGAGACCAGCTCTGAGAATGTGAGTGGAAGAGAGACCAGCTGTGACAACGAGAGGCAAGAGAGACCAGCTCTGTGAAACTTGAGGGGAGCGAAAGACCAGCTCTGAGACTGTGATGGGGGGAGAAAGAGACCATCTCTGTGGAACTTGAGGGAAGAGAGAAAGACCAGCTCTGATAATGTGAGGAAGAGAGACCTGGTCTGTGGAACGTGATGGGAGAGACTAGCTCTAAGAACGTGAGGGGAAGAGAGATACCAGTTCTGAGAACGTGAGGGGAAGAGAGCGACCAGCTCTGAGAACGGGAGGGGAAGAGAGAGACCAGCTCTGAGAACGGGAGGGGAATAGAGAGACCAGCTCTGATAACGTGAGGGGAGAGACCAGCTCTGAGAATGTCAGGGGGAAAGAGAGAGACCAGCCCTGAGAACTTGAGGGGAGAGAGAGACTAACTCTGTGGAACTTGCCTGGAAGAGAGAGAGACAAGCTCTTTGAAACTTGAAGGGAGAGACCAGCTCTGAGAATGAGAGGGGAGAGCGAGAGACCAGCTCTAGGGGATATGAGGGGAGAGAGAGACAGCTCTGGGGAAGGTGAAGGGAGAGACAGTGGTGCGGTATCACTGTGTGTGCTCACGCCGGTTCTCTCTCGCCAGTGGACGAATACATCGCCATCGCCAAGGAGAGACACGGCTACAACATGGAACAGGTGAGGTGGCCATGGATACACACACGCAGAGGAAGAGCGGTGTGGTCGGTGTCATCACGGCCATGTCCAGGCTCCAGCTGACCTGTGTGTGTGTGTGTGTGTGTGTGTGTGTGTGTGTGTGTGTGTGTGTGTGTGTGTGTGTGTGTGTGTGTGTGTGTGTGTGTGTGTGTGTGTGTGTGTGTGTGTGTGTGTGTGTGTGTGTGTGTGTGTGTGTGTGTGTGTGTGTGTGTCCAGGCGCTGGGGATGCTGTTCTGGCACAAGCACAACGTGGAGAAGTCTCTGGCCGACCTGCCCAACTTCACCCCCTTCCCCGACGAGTGGACGGTGGAGGACAAGGTCCTGTTTGAGCAGGCCTTCAGCTTCCATGGCAAGAGCTTCCACCGCATCCAGCAGATGGTGGGCTCCCTCTACTCTATACAACTCTATTACTACAGCACTACATTCATGCTCCCTCTACTCAATACAACTCTATTACTACAGCACTACATTCATGCTCCCTCTACTCAATACAACTCTATTACTACAGCACTACATTCATGCTCCCTCTACTCAATACAACTATATTACTACAGCACTACATCCACGCTCCCTCTACTCTATACAACTATATTACTACAGCACTACATCCATGCTCCCTCTACTCGATACAACTATATTACTACAGCACTACATCCATGCTCCCTCTACTTTACACAACTATAGAACTATAGAGCTACATCCATGCTCCCTCTACTTGATACAACTATAGAACTATTGAGCTACATCCATGCCTCTACTTTACACAACTATAGAACTGCATCCATGCTCCCTCTACTTTACACAACTATATAACTACAGAGCTACATCCCTGCTCCCTCTACTTGATACAACTATGGAACTGCATCCATGCTCCCTCTACTCTATACATTTTTAGTACCATCGTTGTGTGACCTTGATGAGTGTTTTTATGAGCAAATGTTAGGGAAATTCCCCACACAACTTAGCGATATGCTACAGGTGTCCGGGAAGCCTTAGCCTTACTCTGACCTTAAATATATCGCTGCTCAGACGGGAGCTATAACTATACATCGAGCAGATGGTGAAGATCTCTACTATATAATTACAATTGGGGCATTTAGCAGACGCTTTTATCCAGAGCGACTTGCATCGTTTAATACCCACGTTGACCCACCGACGGCAGAGTCAACCATGCTGGGCGACAGCCAGCTCGTCAGGAGCAGTTAGGGGGCACATCAACACTCTACTTTATCAAACTATATAATTATACATCAGCTGTGTGTGTGTGTGTGTGTGCGTGTGCGTGTGTAGCTGCCAGATAAGTCAATGGCCAGCCTGGTCAGGTTCTACTACTCTTGGAAGAAGAGCCGCAGTAAGACAAGCCTGATGGACCGCCACGCCCGCAAGCACAGGAGAGAGAGAGACAGGTACGCTCTAGTAACCATGGTTACCGCCACGCCCGCAAGCAGAAGAGAGAGAGACAGGTACTACACTCTAGTAACCATGGTTACAACTACATTCTGGTAACCATGGTTACAACTACACTCTAGTAACCATGGTTACATCTACACTCTGGTACCCATGGTTACAACTGCACTCTGGTAACCATGGTGACCATCATGCTCTGGTAACTAGTAAAGTTACTAATACCTGTGTGTGTGTGTGTGTGTGTGTGTGTGTGTGTGTGTGTGTGTGTGTGTGTGTGTGTGTGTGTGTGTGTGTGTGTGTGTGTGTGTGTGTGTGTCAGTGAGGATGAGGTGGAGGAGGGGAACGTGAACGCTCCAAGTGACACAGAATTCCAAGACCCGACCAAGGAGGTACCTGTCTACCTGTTCGTCCATTTGTCTGTCTCTCTGTTTACCTGTCTGTCAAGTTTCTGTTTGCCGACTGGTTTGTTTATCAGTTGGTAAAATGACTAGTTTGCTGGTTAACTAGGTAAACCCTGGCTAGCAGCAGGTCATTAGCTGGTCAGCAGCTCTAACCTGTTTCTGTTCTGTCGGTCAGGTGGGGTCGGCGGTGCCTGAGAGCTCCCAGGTGGCTCCATCCAGCGAGCAGAAGGTGAATATTTAACAATTATTTGCCGAAGGCAAAGTGAATAGTTGATTTTTTTTATCAGCGGTTTATTCGTTTACATAAGCGTGTCGAGACGACCGTCACGCGATGAAAACAAGTTTGAGATCTTAATCATGGGATATGCCCAATATCCCGAGATAGCAAACCAATCAAATTGCACCAACTTACGAGGTTCACGTGTAACATATACCAAATCATAAAAATCTATATCTCTATATCGATATGTCTCTATCTTTATCTTTTTAGATAGAGGTATAAAATGTGATCAGAGCAATGGCCTCAGTTGTACAGGTCCGTTGGCGTAGCCAATAGAAAACTGGAACACCATTTATCCTAATCTGAATCTGAATGACTTTGATTACATTTTATAGTACAAGGACACCGGTGCAATTCTTTGGCTTCGTTCCTCAACAGACATACACCTCAACATAGCAGCAACAATACAATAAAATAAAGTAATACGATTGTTAAAATAAAAACATGTAAAAAATAAGTAGCAGAAGGGGCAGTGGAACGAGCCACGGTTGATTCTAGTGCAAAAAAAACATTTCAGCTGGCGATAGCAACCATATTTTATTTTGCCGTTGAGATCCCCCTGTTTCCCCATTTGATTGATCAAAGTCTAAATAACGTGACCCCCCCCCCCCCACCCCTCGTGTCTCCAGCCGGCCCCCGTAGATAAGCCCGTCCACGTGAAGAGGGAGGGGCCCGGCTTCTCCGGGAAGACCCTGCAGAGGACCAAGAAGAAGCCGCCCAAAGGCATGCACCTGACGCAGGGCGACGTGGCGGCCCTGTCCTGCAGCGCCCCCGCTGCCAAGGGGGTGATACGGCAGCTGGACTCGGAGCTGGTCACCATCAAGCGACAAGTACGATAAAACACTGCCTCCAGTGGTCCATCATTGATTTTTTTCTGTAATGGATTTCTCTGTATAAATGTGTTTATAATAAGACCAACATTTAGTCTTTTCTTTATATTTTTTCTGATGGATTTCTTTGTAAATTATTTATTTATTCAATTTTTAATGATGAATTTGTGTTTAGGCAGTGCTCTTGTATCACTAATAGACATGTTAGAGTTTAACAGTTATTTTAATTTGAAATAATAAAAATGCAGCACTGGTTACAGTAAACAGCACAACGCTGCAACCGTTCGCAAGCTGTTACCGTACATAATACAACTAAACCGTGGGGTCAAGTGACCCCCGAGACTCAGCCGATCGCCTGATCATATGTCTGGATGGACCCCTGAATAAACAGTCGACCGGGCGTCATGACTGACTGGTCTCTCGTCCCTTTCAGATCCAGACCATCAAACAGGCCAACGGCACGTTGAAGGACAAGCTGACCTCGGGAGTGGAGCAGTACAGAATCCCTGAGGTACCCCCCCCTCACCCTCACTCTCACCTTTGACCTGTGACCCTTGACATCTGGTCTGTGGTGGTTTGGAGAACACTGCTGAAGAACGTTTTTTTCTTCCAGGTGAACCAGAAGTTCAACACCCGCTGGACCACAGAAGAGCAGCTCCTCGCTGTCCAAGGTAGGCCCCGCCTCTGGCGCTCTGACCAGGCTGGTTCTGGCCACAGGATGCTTGAGTCCTTGGCGTGCTCTAGGGTTGGGCCAATAATCAAATTTTGATCGCGCTTTCGATTTTAGCGTCAAACTATCACAAAATTAACATAATAACACAGGTTTTCAAATGTTTTCTTTTTTATAATCTTTTTTTTTATTTTTATGTTTTATAGAAAGGGCATAACAGCTGGATAAATATCTGTTTATCATTTTAGATTGGATCATTTTCTTTTTCACCATTTTGTGTATTTTTTTAAGGCAAAATATCAAAGTTCTCAGTTGCAAAAAAAATAATCGGAGAGACATGCTGAACAAATACAACATGTTTTCAAACTCAAAAATAATCGTTTGAATAATCGTGATTTCAATATTGACCAAAATAATCGGGATTATGATTTTTCCCATAATCAAGCAGCCCTAGCGTGCTCGACACACCCGCTGGTTAGTAGTAGCTTAGTGTTTAGGCCCTGCAGTGGTGGAACGAGCTGCTTGCAATGTCGCTCAACAGCTTCTGCAAAAGACTCAAGACTCAAACCTGTTCAGAGTTCACCTAGACTCTGCATGACCTCCCCCTCCCACTCTTCCTACTTATTGTATGTTGAACATCCTGGCTCTTAATGTACGCACTTATTGTATGTCGTTCTTAGTTATAGTACTTAGCTAGGATAAGATGGAACCATCTTTGTTGTACACAGGGAATGGGTAACCTTCCGTCCAATTTCAAATCTACCCTTCATCTCTAAAATCCTTGAAAAAACAGTTGCCTCCCAACTCCATTCTCACCTATCCCATAATAACCTATATGATCAGTTCCAGTCCGGTTTCCGCCCGCTCCATAGCACTGAAACAGTCAGTGCAGACAGTCAGACTCCTCCCCATCCGCATCCTCCTCGACCTGAGTGCAGCCTTTGACACACTCTGTCACATCACCCTCCTCAACAGGCTAGCTTCCATTGCCATCCCCCACACTCAGTTAGACTGGTTCAAATCATACCTATCAGGCCGCACTCAGTTTACTAAACGGAAGTCCTTTAAATCTATCCCCTCCTCCGTCACTTCAGGTGTGCCTCAGGGTTCTGTCCTGGGGCCCCCCCTGTTCATCAACTACCTTCTTCCCCTCGGCAATATCTTCCGCAAATTGAACATTCACTTCCACTGTTATGCTAACGACACCCAGCTCTACCTCACCACTAAGCCCTCGTCCATTCTTCCGCCCACCCACCTCACTAATTGCATCACTGAAATAAAAAACTGGTTCACTCTCAACTTCCTCAAATTAAATAGTAGCAAAACGGAGGTTCTACTCATTGGTACAAAATTAACTATCAAAAACAAACAGCTTTTCACTCACCATCGATAACTCCACCGCTCTGCTCTCCGTCTCTGGAAGTCATTACCATCCGAACTCAGAACCATTGATTCATTCCCCCTTTACAAATCACAACTCAAAACACATCTGTTCAGAACTGCCTATACCACCTGATGCCCGATACTATGTCTGTTGTTATAATTATTTATTTATCTTTCTTAATTTTGATTCTTTCTAATTACTTTTGTGTTACTCTATCCTTGAGTGCAGAGAAAGGCGCTTTCAAATAAAATAATAATAATTATTATTATTATAACGTAACAATTGTCAGTGCTTGGCACTTGGTTCTATGAACATCCTTACTGCACCGACAGAGATATATCGTTTCACCTTCTTCTGACAAATGTACCTATTGTAAGTCGCTTTGGATAAAAGCGTCTGCTGAACGCCCCGAGCGTTCATGCAGTAGCTCACCCGTCCGCCCTGTCCTTCAGCCATCAGGAAGTACGGCCGGGACTTCCAGGCCATCTCGGACGTGATCGGGAACAAGTCGGTGGTGCAGGTGAAGAACTTCTTCGTCAACTACCGGCGCCGCTTCAACCTGGACGAGGTGCTGCAGGAGTGGCAGGCGGAGCACGGCATGGAGGGGGAGAGGAGAGGAGGCGCAGGGGAGGAGGAGAAGATGGAGGTGTCTCCGTCTGCTGAGGAGGGAGGGGTCACGACCCCGGCCACGCCCGAGGAGCCGAAGGAGGTGGGGGAGAATGTCACGATGACCTGCGCTGTGTTACAATATCCACGCCATCAGTACTCACTATACTTAGGTTGAGTACGCAGGGCGTTCCAATTAAGATCGGGCGAAAATAAGTGTACTGAAAGGATGGTGTACTCAAAACGGTCAAACCTCGGAGTGTGGATCGATGCACACTTTTCGTACTCAACGGCAGCCATCTTAGCTAGGTAGCGGGAAGAGGCGGAGCCAGGCTGAGCCAACTTCGGCGCATTTTCCACATAGCCTGCATTAATTTAGTCATTTTGTATTTTTTTTTATTTTATAGCTTTTTATAGCTACTATGCGTAAAGAGTTCACCGTTCAAAGCGGGATGTTTATTTCAGGGGAGGAGCCTCGGCAGCAGTCGCGATCGTAACTTCCGGATAGTGCACCACAGAGTATTCGATTTGGAACGACACTGACATCGGATAGCCAGTAGGGGGCGATAATGTTATGTAGGGCAACACGCCGGAAGAACATTCATTCGCCGATTAACATCTTTTTTATTTACTTACATTTTTCTTTTCTAAATCCTTTCTAAAAGGTCAAACGTTTTCTTGTGGACGTTGGCATAAACGCAGGGAACCTACGTCACGCAGGGAACCTACGTCACCACTGTCACCTCCCGGCAGCCGCTCGTGCAGACGTTTAGATGCAGTTAAATCCATCCCCTCCTCCGTCACTTCAGGTGTGCCCCAGGGCTCTGTCATGGAGCTCCTCCGGTTCCTTATCTACCTTCTTCCCCTCGGCAAAATCTTCCGCAAATTGAACATTCACTTCCACTGTTCTGCTAACGACACCCAGCTCTACCTCACCGCTAAGCCCTCGTCCATTCTTCCGCCCACCTCCCTCACTAATTGCATCTCTGAAAATAAAAACTGGTTCACTCTCAACTTCCTCAAATTCAATAATAGCAAAACCGAGGTTCTACTCATTGGTACAAAGTCAACCTTATCAAAAACAAACAGCTTTTCACTCACCATCGATAGCTCCACCGTTTCACCCTCCTCCAAGGTTAAAAGTCTGGGTGTCATCCTAGACAGTACACTATCCTTTCAATCCCACGTCAATAACATCCCCCGGTCTGCCTAGTTCCACCTACGAAACGTCAATCGCCTCCGCCCTTCCATGACCCCCCCAAACTAGGGATCGACCGATACTTATTTTTTAGGGCCGATACCGATTTTTTTTTTATCAGCCTTAGCCGATGACCGATACGCTGATACCGATTTTCTTGAGCCGATATTTTGGAGCCAATACTACCCTGGAAATCCAAAGTTCTCGCAAGAGCACAATTTGAATTCGCTCAGCGAGTCACTCTGGGAACGAGCGATATACTCGTGTATATTCTGGGCCTCCCCCTGGCCCAGAACATTAATCAATCACATCGATGTATCAATATAGGCGGGCCAAAAGTGTTCATTAACCAGGGGCTTAGGGGTGTGGATCCGTTCACCACTGTCACCTCCCGGTCACTAGGCGGCGCTGTTGCGGCCGCCGCCCGGAGCCGACGTTTAGACGCAGTTCTTTATGTTGCCCCGTTTGTCTTCCAGGAGGAGCCCGCGACGCCCCAGACCTCCTGAGAAACACACACGCATACACGTACACACATACACACACACACACACCGATATAACGAGGATACCATGGCAACTGATGGCTGGGAGCTGGCAGCAGGAAGTGAAGAAGAACGCCTTGGATTCCAGCCCTCGGCCACTGGTCCCAGTAGGAGCTGGTGGGAGGTCACTGGTTTTTCCAACTGTTCAGGGTTTATGGAGCTGTCTCCACTTTAAAACTCTTGTCGTGTAGATTGGTGGTATGCTGTAAGTAATGACTATTCCTGTTAAACGCTCTATGGGAACAATCGATAGGCTTTGACCCTTTTAAGGCTCTTTTAAATCATGAACTCACGATTATTCTTTCTTTTTGTCTCTTCCTACATAAACTGTTATTATTCTGACTCTGCGTGTCTGCTTTGTCCGGAGCGTCTGGTGAATTACGGAGCCTGATGCCCATCAGACCGTAATCTTGGGACTGGTGAACTCCAGAGTCTGATCCCGGGGAAGTCCTGGGCTTCAGGACGCAGGGTGACGGGAATAGAAACAGAAAGGGCTCCGGCCCCGAGACAATAGGAGTATAATACACTACTGTCTAGTGGGGTTGGGAGCAATAGAGTGAAAGAATAGAATGAATGATCTCAGAATGAGCTTGAGATATTTGGGCGCTATAGATGAGACCCCAATGGGGTAGTTAGTTTTAGACTTTAAAGCAAAAACTAGAACATAACAAACATTGTTTAATTATTTAAATATAATTGCTTCTCAATTAGGTTAAGAACTAATTGAAGTATGCCTCATCTTAAATATTACAAGCCTATGCACAACAATATCAATGTTACTATAGTCCTGCTAAATGAAAATGATGAACAGTTCAACAGTAGTTCAAAGGAAAACGGATATGGTTTGTTGTGAATGAAGGTGTACTTGGACCGTTCTGATGGGGCTGGGGGTTGCAGAAGACTAGCGAAGGTTGGGAAGCACTGTCGAACAAAATCGGTGTATGAAGTGCAGCCTTTAATAAATGCATGAGCGTCCAGCCACCAGCGCCATCTACCGGCGCGGCTGCGGTCTGCGGTGTTTTTTCTGACGGGGATTTCCTGAGCGGAAGAAGCTGATGGGGCTTTCCAGTGTAACATCAACATATAAGCAGCGTCTGCTCGCCGTCACCCATGAATTTTAAAAAGCCAGTGTTTGAGGACCGTAGGTGAACGATGTGTTTGCACCGCGGGAGCTCGAAGGCGTGTAGCGGGTCGGGATGTGGCGGCTGGTCGGTGTAGCCGATTTCCGCGTCTGATTCATGTGAGTACAGAGCGGCCCGCTGCGCTATTCTGGAATAAATGTGGAGATTGGCGGCTCTTAATAAAGGCTAGGCTAGGCTAGGCTAACGCTAGGCTACGGCAACATTAGCCAACTGATAGTGGATGAGGTAATGTCAGAGCCCATTGTGTGCCGCTGAACGCGGAGCAGCGAGCCTCTGAATAACCCCATACCCGCGTCTCCTGGGAATAAAATGTACATTTATTGAAAATGTGTGTTGGTGGAGATGAGGGGCGAGCTCTGTCTGTCTGCACACCTTGAGGACTAATTAGGTGAGGTGGTGATAGTCTGGGCTGGGATGGGGAGAGGTGCTGATGGATGTGGGGCTGACGTGAAGGGG
>NC_079416.1:22039040-22046540 GCF_026213295.1 Gadus chalcogrammus
TCTGTCTCCGGTTATTTCCATATATTGTCATAGAACCAGGAACATGTCGATAGTATTTGCGTGCAGTGGGCCCAGTAGACCACAGCGTTGCAGGGCCCGATTCACCCTGAACCTAGGGCTGCTCGGTTATGGGAAACATCATGATCACGATTATTTGGGTCAATCTATACTGTTTGAACTAATGCCATCAGGCAGGAGATACAGGTCCATTCAAACAAGAACAAACAGACTACAAAACTAGTTTTTATCCAACAGCCATAACCTCACTAAATGTTGCTACCAGAGCATAGTTGTGTTGTGTATCACATTCGTGTAGGTACATTGATAAATGTGAATGTTTGTGTTGGTGTGGTTTTTAGTGTACTAAGTTGATTATAGTTTTTATTTATTTATTTATTTATACGTACTACCTCAATGTGATATTTTTGCACTGAACAAGGACTGCACTTAATTTCGTTGTACTTGTTACAATGACAATAAAGTTATTCTATTCTATTCTATATTGAAATCACGATTATTCAAACTATTATTTTTTGAGTTTGAAAACATGATGAATTTATTCAGCATGTCTCTCCCAAAAAAAACGATGTAACTGAGAACTTTGAAATTTTGCCTTTAAAATGGTAAAAAATATAATTTTCCAATCTAAAATAATATACAGATATCTATCGAAAAATTTGATTATGTTAATTTTGTGATAGTTTGACGCTAAAATCGAAATCGCGATCAAAGTTCGACGAATCGCCCAGCCCTACCTGAACCAGGGCCCGACTGGCCCCCCCCCCCTGACCCCGGCTCTCTCCCGCCCTGCAGGTCATGTCTGCAGGGGGCAGTCCTGGTGGAAGGGAGATCCAGATCCCGCTCCAGCAGGGGGCGACGGCGAGCTCTCTGGCCAATGCCATGCCCCTCTCCTTGGTCCCCCCCGGCGTCTCGTTGCGCCAGGCCAACGCCCGGTCCCACGTGGAGGCCCCCCCAGGTACGCTGCCCCCGTCCGTCCGTCCGTCCGTCCGTCCCAGAGCGGGCCGTAGTCATCCAGCCATCAGTCGGCTCCTATCTATCACTAGAATCTTTAACAAAATAAACCATGAAATCCATTTTAATCAGGTCTGAATATGAAAAAACTGTTCAAATGTTAACAGAGAAAGTAAACAGAGACATCGACCTGACTTTATGTCGTTCACTATCTGTTACAGGTTATAGGTGTATTTAGTCATACTTTCATACGCTACAGTACATTAGTAATCACTTTATTTCTACTTTATATTACAGTTTATGTCTTAGTTCTATGTAAAGTTACAGTATATATGTTGTAGTGATACACTATGTTATATAGAACGTGTTGTAGTGATACACTGTGTTTAATAGAACGTGCTGTAGTGATACGTTATGTTGTATAGAACATGTAGTGTTATGTTATATAGAACATGCTGTAGTGATACGTAATGTTTAGGGCCGGGCAACGATAAAAAAAATTAAACGTGATTAATCGCACTTCGAAAATTCTATTTTAAATCCACTCCAATTGAAGTTAAATGAGATTATCACATGGAATGACACATTATCATTCATACCAAATGTACTTAATAAGCAAAAACTAGACCATGGGATCATTAGGGAGTTTTATTGACTCACTCAGTGAGGGTTGAATGTGAAACTTACGGAACACCACACATTTGAGAATTATAAACAGGCAGTTAATTAGTACAATTGTAAACCAACAGTTACTACAATTGTAGTTAAATTCAAATAAGTAGCGCCACAGATTTTGGAATTGTAAACAGGCTGTCACTTACAATAATTGTAGCAGTCACTTACTGCAAGGGTAATTTAATGTAAAGTAAGTGGAACTGAAAACAAAAAGGATTTCTGATATGAATGTTGACATTCTGTGGGCAAAACCTTTCAAAATCAAAGTAGAAAAAGTTGTGTTAATCGCATTAAAATAATAACATGTAATAAACGCGTTAACTTGCCCAGCCATATTAATGTTATACAGAATATGTTGTAGTGATACGTCATGTTATACAGAACATGTCATGTTGTAGTGATACCTTATGTTATACAGAACATGTTGTAGTGATACCTTATGTTATACAGAACATGTTGTAGTGATACCTTATGTTATACAGAACATGTTGTAGTGATACCTTATGTTATACAGAACATGTTGTAGTGATACCTTATGTTATACAGAACATGTTGTAGTGATACCTTATGTTATACAGCACATGTTGTAGTGATACCTTATGTTATACATCACATGTTGTAGTGATACGTTATGTTATACAGAACATGTTGTAGTGATACCTTTATGTTATACAGAACATGGCTCAGGCGGTTCCCACGGGCCGGACTGCGGCTTCCTGCCGGTCCAGGGGGGCTTCAGAGACCGCTTCCTAGCGACTCCGGAGCCCAAGTACTGCTGTGAGGCCTGCAGGCTGGTGCTGTGTCAGCCCCGGCAGACCGAGTGCGGACACCGCTTCTGTGACAGCTGCATCAACGAGCTGCTCAGGTACTGTCCCCCCCCAGACCGTCATCATCTAACCCTCAGACACCAACATAGCTTCATCTGACACACACTTACACTAACATAGGGCCCTCATCATCTAACACTCGGACCCCAATGTAGAGCCTCCATCATCTAACACTCAGACCCAAACATCATCTAACACTCGGACACAAACATCATCTAACACTCAGACCCAAACATCATCTAACACTCGGACCCAAACATAGGGCCTGCATCATCCAACACTCAGACCCAAACATCATCTAACACTCGGACGCAAACATCATCTAACACTCAGACCCAAACATCATCTAACACTCAGACCCCAACGTGGGGCCTTGATCATCCAACACTCAGACCCCAACGTGGGGCCTTCATCATCCAACACTCAGACCCCAACGTGGGGCCTTCATCATCCAACACTCAGACCCCGATGTGGGGCCTTCATCATCCAACACTCAGACCCCAACGTGGGGCCTTCATCATCCAACACTCAGACCCCAACGTGGGGCCTTCATCATCCAACACTCAGACCCCAACCTAGGGCCTCCGTCCTCTTATCAGTCAGACACCGACGGATAGCCTTCATCATCTAACACTCAGACCTTCAAACCCCACACTCGCGCTGACGTAGGGCTTCCATCAGGTCGACCTCGAACTTGATATTTGCAACTACATTTCTACTGACGATTGGAACGCACCCCAATAGAAACCACTGTTCTCCTCTACTGTCCCCAGCCATCCCAAACCCATGTGTCCTGTGGATATGGAGCCCTTGTTTAAGGAGAAGGTAGGAAGCCAGGGATGACACTTGTGATGATGATCACTCAGACCAACCCCTTAACCTATAAATCCTGATCAATCAATGAATCAATCTTCGACCTGGCGATGGGTTAGCCTTTAGCCAATCCATAATGCGGAATAAGCAGGTCACTTGGATGATTCATTGACCTAGCTAGTTGGCGGGTAAATGACGTTTCTGTTAAGCTAGCTATCCAGTTTGCAGATAATGTGATGTTTGTGGTTAGCTAGCTAGTAAGCAGGTTACGTGATATTTTTGTTTAGCTAAATAGTTAGCATGAAACGTGATATTTGTGATAAGCCAGCTAGTTGGCAGTTAATGTAATGTTTGCGTTTAGCTAGCTTGATAGTAACCATGTTTGTGTTTTGGCTAGCTAGCTCGTCATCCTGATGCTTGCGTTGAGCTAGCCGCTAGCTAGATAGTAACCTTGCTGTGTGTGTTGCAGGTGTTCCGTGACGTGTGCTGTCACAGGGAGATCATGGCCCTCAACGTTCTCTGTCGCAGTCATTCCAACGGCTGTGCTGAACACATGACCCTGCAGCAAGTCCCAGTGAGAAAAACAAACGCACCCTATGACCTAGAGCCAACAGAGAACAGACCACTGTTCACGAGCACGATGATAGTTTAGCGGTTTATTATATTGATGTGGCGTCGCTGTATTTATGAACGATTTTTTTTAGATATCATCTAAAATACTATCATTGCAATTTCCGTTGCCATGATTATAGTGAAATCTGTCAGCATTAGTTAAATGTTAGCTATTTTTAGCTGACACTTAGAAGCTATTTTTCATAGCTATTTTTCAAACAAATAAAAATCTACAGAAGAACAGCATAAATGAACATTCAGAAACTGGTCTCTACCAAAATAAGTAGAGTTGGTCTAGTCTCTAACCAATTTAAATAGAGTAGAGTTGGTCTAGTTTCAAACCATTTTAAATGGATTAGAGTTAGTCTACTCTCTAGTCTTCTCTCTGAATAGAGCAGTCAGTCTAACTTATGCAAATAGAGTAGAGTTAGTCTCTGACCAATTGAAATAGAGTAGTTTGTCAGACTGATTGAAATAGAGTAGAGTTAGGCCCAATCTCAATACTTCCCCTTACCCCTTATCTTCCCCCTTACCCCTTATCTTCCCCCTTACCCTTGAAGTTGCGCGTTCATGTGAGAGCTAGTGGTGTCTCAATACCCAATTTGATCAAGATTAAGGGATAAGATTGAGTGCTATGTACCCCTTATTTTTAAGATGATTTGAGAGCTCACTTGGGCCGCATCTCGATTCTTCCCCTTGCCCCTTTTGCTTTGTCTTTGTCTTTGTCTTAGTTAAGACAAAGACAAAGACAAAGCAAAAGGGGCAAGGGGAAGAATCGAGATTCGGCCTTAGTCTCTAACCAATTTATTCTATTCTCTAACAAACTAAATGAATGGTTAATAATGCTAAATGGCTCCCTACTCCCTGTCCGTCTCCATGTGTCTCAGGACCATCTCAACGTGTGTCCATTCTTTGAAGTCCCGTGCCCCCTGGGGAAGTGTAAGGAGAGGGTGATGAGGAAGGACATCTCGGACCACCTGGGCTTCAAGTGTAAACACAGAGAGAGCAGCTGTGAATACTGCAAACACAAGATGCCCCTCAGTGAACTACAGGTACAGTCACTGCTGCTGCTAATGGTACACACAACATGGCCGTCAATTAACTACTTTACCAGAGGTACACACAACATGGCCGTCAATTAACTACTTTACCAGAGGTACACACAACATGGCCGTCAATTAACTACTTTACCAGAGGTACACACAACATGGCCGTCAATTAACTACTTTACCAGAGGTACACACAACATGGCCGTCAATTAACTACTTTACCAGAGGTACACACAACATGGCCGTCAATTAACTACTTTACCAGAGGTACACATAACATGGCCGTCAATTAACTACTTTACCAGAGGTACACACAACATGGCCGTCAATTAACTACTTTACCAGAGGTACACACAACATGGCCGCCAATTAACTACTTTACCAGAGGTACACACAACATGGCCGCCACTTAACTACTTTTACCAGAGGTACACACAACATGGCCGTCAATTAACTACTTTTCCCAGAGGTACACCCAACATGGCCGTCAATGAACTGCTGTATTCCTAGTGTTCTGGTTTGACTGTTCCAGAAACACAAGGAGACGGTGTGTCCAGCGTTCCCTGTTGCCTGTCCGAACAACTGCTCACACTCCCCTCTGCTGAGGAACAAGGTAGGGCCCAGGTTACACGAGCGGTACAGTAGAGTACAGTGGGGACGACACGTATCGCTGTTCATAAGGGTACAGCAGAGTGGAAGCATTAAAACCTCTCTCTCTCTCTCTCTCTCTCTCTCTCTCTCTCTCTCTCTCTCTCTCTCTCTCTCTCTCTCTCTCTCTCTCTCTCTCTCTCTCTCTCTCTCTCTCTCTCTCTCTCTCTCTCTCTCTCTCTCTCTCTCTCTCTCTCTTCTCCCCCCCCCCCCCCCCCCAGCTCTCCAGCCACCAGCAGGAATGTCCAAAGTCTCAGGCCTTGTGTCCTTTCCAGCGCTACGGCTGCACTCAGAAGGTGAAGTACTTGGTAATCAGAAGATATACACATAAACAATCATGTAGATATACATCACATTACATTTTAATCATTTGACCTTGTAACATTTCATTATTTTACATTTGAAGGCTTTTTCATAAGACGCATGAGTTGTATAGAATTACTACTACTGTGTACTTATATGTACTAATATGTACTACTTAGGGCTGGGTATCGTGGCCAATTTCCTAAATCGATTCGATTTCGACTCATAAGGTTCTGAATCTATTCGATTCAATCTGCTCTCAAATAATGAAAATGGCTCAACTGTGTTGCAAAACACAAATTTTTTTTCTCTTCATCTTAAATAACAGGTTTTAAGTGCAAACTTGTAAATTGGACAGTTTAAACTTGAGCTGTAAACAAAACTGTCTCAAGTCTCAAAAGTGCAATTGTGAAATGCAAGTGAAAGTGGACTTGAACTACAACATTCCATCACTGCAAATTGCATTAAGGCATTGTTTATTAAAGTGCAAAAATAATGATGATAACAAAACAAAAAATCGACTTCATGCCCTATGAATCGATATTGCAAAATGTAAATGAAATCGATCCAAAATCGATGAAATCGATTTTTATTACCCAGCCCTAGTACTACTATGTACTACTATGTGTACTACCATGTTTGTACTTATATGTACTGCCATGTACTACTATGTTCTAATGTGTACTACTATGTACTAATATGTACTACTATGTACTAATATGTATTACTATGTTCTAATATGTACTACCATGTACTACCATGTACTACTATGTTCTACTATGTACTACTATGTACTAATATGTCGGGTATCATCACCATGTACTACCATGTACTACTATGTTCTACTATGTACTACTATGTACTAATATGTCGGGTATCATCAGGGATCGAACCAGGACATCAGGGACCATGAGGCGGAGTCGGCAGCGGATCACCTGAGGATGATGTTATCTAGGAGCTGTGCCCTGGAGACTAAGGTGAGGGGCCTTAGAGACTAAGGTGAGGGGCCTCAGAGACTAAGGTGAGGGGCCTTAGAGAGAGACTAAGGTGAGGGGCCTTAGAGAGAGACTAAGGTGAGGGGCCTCAGAGACTAAGGTGAGGGGCCTTAGAGACTAAGGTGAGGGGCCTTAGAGACTAAGGTGAGGGGCCTCAGAGACTAAGGTGAGGGGCCTCAGAGTCTAAGGTGAGGGGCCTCAGAGACTAAGGTGAGGGGCCTTAGAGACTAAGGTGAGGGGCCTCAGAGACTAAGGTGAGGGGCCTTAGAGACTAAGGTGAGGGGCCTTAGAGAGGGACTAAGGTGAGGGGCCTTAGAGAGGGACTAAGGTGAGGGGCCTTAGAGACTAAGGTGAGGGGCCTTAGAGACTAAGGTGAGGGGCCTTAGAGACTAAGGTGAGGGGCCTTAGAGACTAAGGTGATTTACCTTAGAGAGAGGCTAAGGATAGGTACCTGAGAGAGTAAAGTAAGGTAGCTTAGAGCGAGACTAAGGAGACTGAGACTCTAAACTTGCCCCCCCCCCTCCCCCCCTCCATTGACACGCTTGGACTTGGACGTAGGCAGGACAGATCAGAGAGATAACTCAGATGATAAGAAAGGTACGGCCC
>NC_079416.1:22051540-22079885 GCF_026213295.1 Gadus chalcogrammus
GAGCAGCCAGTCTAAACATAGAGCTGTACCGCCTAGAGCAGTCAGTCTAAAAATAGAGCTGTACCGCCTAGAGCAGTCAGTCTAAACCTAGAGCTGTACCGCCTAGAGCAGCCAGTCTGATCCCAGAGCTGTACCGCCTAGAGCAGCCAGTCTAAACCTAGAGCTGTACCGCCGAGAGTAGCCAGTCTAAACCTAGAGCTGTACGGCCGAGAGCAGTCAGTCTAAACCTAGAGCTGTACCGCCTAGAGCAGTCAGTCTGATCCTAGAGCTGCACCGCCTAGAGCAGCCAGTCTAAACATAGAGCTGTACCGCCTAGAGCAGTCAGTCTAAAAATAGAGCTGTACCGCCTAGAGCAGTCAGTCTAAACCTAGAGCTGTACCGCCTAGAGCAGCCAGTCTGATCCCAGAGCTGTACCGCCTAGAGCAGCCAGTCTAAACCTAGAGCTGTACCGCCTAGAGTAGCCAGTCTAAACCTAGAGCTGTACGGCCGAGAGCAGTCAGTCTAAACCTAGAGCTGTACCGCCTAGAGCAGCCAGTCTGATCCCAGAGCTGTACCGCCTAGAGCAGCCAGTCTAAACCTAGAGCTGTACCGCCTAGAGCAGTCAGTCTGATCCCAGAGCTGTACCGCCTAGAGCAGCCAGTCTAAACCTAGAGATGTACCGCCTAGAGCAGCCAGTCTAAACCTAGAGCTGTACCGCCTAGAGCAGCCAGTCTGATTCTCTAATCCAAGAGTTCCACCATCTAGAGCAGTTAGTCTCATCATAGTGGTACTGCCTCAGATCAGTAAATCTCACCTAGATCTGCGCCATCTAGAGCAGTGAGGACGTTCTAACATGTTTTTTTTTTATTTGATCTGACAGGTTACCGTGGATACCTCTGACCTCCCCGACCCCTGACCTCTGAACCCCGAACGGATCAGCTGATCTGTCGAACCCCGCAGAGCAAAGGATCATGGGAGAACGGAGGAACGGTGGACGGGCCCGGGAGCGCCTGCCGTCCGGCAGACAGACAGACAGACGGGTGGGTGGCGGGACAGCCGGGCCCCGTCCCGACCGGGCCTCCTGAGCGGGCGGGGCACCTCCTCCTCCTCCTCCTCCTCCTCCTGGGGGAGCGGCGGACCCCGGGGGGCGCCTCCCGCCCGGTCCGCGGACATTTCAGCTCAGCGTCTCGGTGTACATAGCCAACATGGACGTTTAACGCATCACTATGGCCACACGGGGCATCCCCACGGCAACAGGACTGTTGTCCCTCGGCGTGCCCCCCCCCCCCCCCCCCCCCCCCTTACTGATGCCGTGCATCAAGCGACTTTTTAACCGTTCTTCTTCTGCGTGTCGTGAGCAGTGTGTGATGAAGGCGCCGTGCCACAGAGGAGCATCGCTCTGGTTGTTCAGGTGAAAAACATTAAAGATGTCGACTAAAAAGCCCTCTCTGCCGCCTCTCCTTCCGCTCTAGAGCGGCTCGTTAGCGTCCCCGGGTCTAGAGCGGGTCGTTAGCGTCCCTGGGTCTAGAGCGGCTCGTTAGCATCCTCGGGTCTAGAGCTGCTCGTTAGCGTCCCCGGGTCTAGAGCGGGTCTAGAGCGTCCCTGGGTCTAGAGCGGCTCGTTAACGTCCCCGGGTCTAGAGCGTCCCTGGGTCTAGAGCGGCTCGTTAGCGTCCCCGGGTCTACAGCAGCTCGTTAGCGTCCTCGGGTCTAGAGTGGGTCGCTACCGTCCTCGGGTCTAGAGCAGCTCGTTAGCGTCCTCAATTCTAGAGCGGGCCGTTAGCGTCCCCGGGTCTAGAGCGGGTCGTTAGCGCCCAGAGGGTCTAGAGCGGCTCGTTAGCGTCTGGATTTGCGTCATTCTAAGAAGATGTAATTGAATAATGCCTTTGCTATACTTTTCCCCCTGATTGATTAACGAGGGAAGCTCTTCGAGCACTATGCTAACTGGTGTATCGCAGAGCAACAGAAGGACCGCCTCCTCTTGCTATGAACTCTGGGAAACAGGCTGGTGACAACTTGGTTTATTTGTGTGTGAATGGGAGCTTTGGTCACATAGGAGTGGAAAACATTCATTTACAGTGCACTAAAAAAATATGGGGGGGGGGGAGGGGGAGGGGGGACACATCCATGTTTTCTTTACAATAAGGGACATGAACCTACATTAAGGCAAACACACTGAAGCACGATGAGATGGGGTCGCTTCAGCCAAAATCAAGACACAAAATTAATAATGGAAGGATTACGATGCAGATCATTAATAACCAATACAAAAATGTACAAGTTTTAGTGAAACATTAATAATAACAGTATAATAATAACAGTAACAATCAGCTGGACTCACAGCACCACGCCCCCCCCCCTCCCCCCGGGACACGCTGAGCACGCTCAGCTGGGCGGAGCGCTAGCTAGCGGCTAGCTTAGCATGACAACTAGCAACGGGGCGGCAGGTAAGTCGCCCTGCGCTGGTGGTAGTGCTAAGCTTGTGGCTAGCTCAGCGGTACAACCAATACTGTTAAATCGATTTGTATTGGTACGACTAGCGCGCTAAGCTTGCGGCTAGCCTGGCGCTAGTGATAGGAGCTGTAGGCGTAGCAGGCCAGACCAGGAACTAAAAGGCTGCTGGGAGGATCCTGTTCTGTGCAAGAATACGGGTGTAGTAAATGTATACTGGCACAGTACCCAGGAGAGTACAGGTGTAGTGGCTGTATACTGGCAAAGTACCCAGTAGAGTACAGGTATTGTACCCATTATCTGTACTCAACTGGGTGGTACTTGTACTGTACAGGGTAGGGTAGAGGGTAAGGTACCCTGTACAGTATGGTGGCGCTCTTATAGTGATGGCTCCAGAAGATGTACAAATTAAAATACAATCCCAGACAAACTGTCTCACACAGAACAACTGCAGGGGTTTTGCGTTGGGACGGTGGTGGTGGTGGAGGGGTGGAGTTAGGTGTCGCCCTTCAGGATGCCCAGACAGCTCTGCAACAACTGGAGGTGACCCTGTAGGAGGAGAGAGGTCAGTCACCTAGCAACCACCGACCATCAAACTCATGGTGAAACCACTCAAGGAGACGCTCACTGTTTAGGGCCGGTATAGCATTACTGCAGGGTTGAGTTAGTTCAGGGTGTACTAGATACATGTCCAGTACAGTCTAGCATTAACAGTATTGAGTTGGTTGGGTAGTTCAGGGTGTACTAGATACATGTATCAGTAGGTTCTCCTTTTTTGTATAATTTCGCCCTGCTAGACACAACAGGAGGAACCTGACCAACTGTTGCTGTTTACCCTCTAGAACCCAAACTGGCACTAGCTTGTTGAGTATGTAACAATGATGTAGTGCAGACCAGCGTACCCACGGATCACCTTACCTTTGCATGTTTGAGCTCGAGCTCCGCCAGCTCCACCAGGTTCTTCCTGAATGCGGCCACTCGTCTCGTCTTGAAGTCCACAAGCTCTGGACACACAAGACAAACGGATCAGACGCCTGCATGCTGCTTTTCACACTCGTCTCAGGCCTTAGTCGTACCTTGAGGCGTACCCTAAAGCCAGGAGTGAGCTGCGCTACCCCTGGGGTCATGGATCCTTCTGCGAACACCTTCCCACCGGACGGCTAACCATGGCTAATCAAACTCACCATAGCTCCCGCTACCGACGGTTGTAGGACCTTGCTTTAGTGCGTTCCAGTACTAGTAATGCTACAGTACTACTAGTTGCAGCATGTCACAGTACTACTAGTCATATTATGCTACAGCAGTACTGGTTGCAGCACGTCACAGTACTTATAGTCATAGTATGTGACAGTACTATTTGGCGTTTCAGTACTGCTAGGCGTCACGGTGACGCCTAGTAGTACTGAAACGCCAAATTGTACTGTCACAGTACTAGTAGTCATAGTATGTTACAGGACTACAAGGTGTTGCAGAATGTCACAGTACTTCTAGTCGTAGTATGTCATAGAACTTCTAGGTGTTGCAGGATGTCGTAGTATGTCATAGTACTACTAGGTGTTGCAGAATGTCATAGTACTACTAGGTGTTGAAGAATGTCGTATGTCGTAGTACTACTAGGTGTTGAAGAATGTCGTATGTCGTAGTACTACTAGGTGTAGAAGAATGTCGTAGTATGCCATAGTACTACTAGGTGTCGTAGTATGTCATAGTACTACTAGGTGTCGTAGTATGTCATAGTACTACTAGGTGTTGCAGAATGTCGTAGTACTACTAGGTGTAGAAGAATGTCGTAGTATGTCATAGTACTACTAGGTGTCGTAGTATGTCATAGTACTACTAGGTGTCGTAGTATGTCATAGTACTACTAGGTGTCGTAGTATGTCATAGTACTACTAGGTGTCGTAGTATGTCATAGTACTACTAGGTGTTGCAGAATGTCGTAGTATGTCATAGTACTACTAGGTGTCGTAGTATGTCATAGTACTACTAGGTGTCGTAGTATGCCATAGTACTACTAGGTGTCGTAGTATGTCATAGTACTACTAGGTGTCGTAGTATGTCATAGTACTACTAGGTGTCGTAGTATGTCATAGTACTACTAGGTGTTGCAGAATGTCGTAGTATGTCATAGTACTACTAGGTG
Organism: Gadus chalcogrammus; assembly: GCF_026213295.1. Taxonomy (NCBI): domain Eukaryota; kingdom Metazoa; phylum Chordata; class Actinopteri; order Gadiformes; family Gadidae; genus Gadus; species Gadus chalcogrammus. The sequence goes on from NC_079416.1 coordinate 22,056,113, forward strand.
TCGTAGTATGTCATAGTACTACTAGGTGTCGTAGTATGCCATAGTACTACTAGGTGTCGTAGTATGTCATAGTACTACTAGGTGTCGTAGTATGTCGTAGTACTACTAGGTGTAGAAGAATGTCGTAGTATGTCATAGTACTACTAGGTGTCGTAGTATGTCATAGTACTACTAGGTGTTGCAGAATGTCGTAGAAGAATGTCGTAGTATGTCATAGTACTACTAGGTGTCGTAGTATGTCGTAGTACTACTAGGTGTAGAAGAATGTCGTAGTATGTCATAGTACTACTAGGTGTCGTAGTATGTCATAGTACTACTAGGTGTTGCAGAATGTCGTAGAAGAATGTCGTAGTATGTCATAGTACTACTAGGTGTCGTAGTATGTCATAGTACTACTAGGTGTCGTAGTATGTCATAGTACTACTAGGTGTCGTAGTATGTCATAGTACTACTAGGTGTCGTAGTATGTCATAGTACTACTAGGTGTCGTAGTATGTCATAGTACTACTAGGTGTCGTAGTATGTCATAGTACTACTAGGTGTTGCAGAATGTCGTAGTATGTCATAGTACTACTAGGTGTCGTAGTATGTCATAGTACTACCAGGTGTTGTGGCAGTACCTTGTTTGGCGGACTCTGAGATCTTCTCAAACTTGTGGCAGCAGAGCTGCTGGCCGGTCTCCGCCTGCAGCACGTCTTTGTTCTTGGACCGGGCTTTGTCCAGCGCCTTGTTGGCGTTCTCGTAGTCCACCAGCGCCCGACCCCGCCTGTACAGCAGGTCCTGACCAGCACCACAGAACCATTAGAGCTACTGGACCAGAACCATTAGAGCTACTGGACCAGCACCACAAAACCATTAGAGCTACTGGACCAGCACCACAGAACCATTAGAGCAACTGGACCAGAACCATTAGAGCTACTGGACCAGCACCACAGAACCATTAGAGCTACTGGACCAGCACCACAGAACCATTAGAGCTACTGGACCAGAACCATTAGAGCTACTGGACCAGCACCACAGAACCATTAGAGCTACTGGACCAGCATCACAGAACCATTAGAGCTACTGGACCAGAACCATTAGAGCTACTGGACCAGAACCATTAGAGCTACTGGACCAGCATCACAGAACCATGATAGCTACTGGACCAGCACCACAGAACCATTAGAGCTACTGGACCAGCACCACAGAACCATTAGAGCTACTGGACCAGCATCACAGAACCATTAGAGCTACTGGACCAGAACCACAGAACCAGTAGAGCTACTGGACCAGCATCACAGAACCATTATAGCTACTGGACCAGAACCACAGAACCAGTAGAGCTACTGGACCAGCATCACACAACCATCTATTCACCTGGTACTCAGGTAGTACTAGTAACAGTAGTACCTTAGCAGCCTGGGACTCTCAGGTAGTACTAGTAACAGTAGTACCTCAGCAGCCTGGTACTCTCTCAGGTAGTACTAGTAACAGTAGTACCTCAGCAGCCTGGTACTCAGGTAGTACTAGTAACAGTAGTACCTCAGCAGCCTGGTACTCAGGTAGTACTAGTAACAGTAGTACCTTAGCAGCCTGGGACTCTCTCAGGTAGTACTAGTAACAGTAGTACCTCAGCAGCCTGGTACTCAGGTAGTACTAGTAACAGTAGTACCTTAGCAGCCTGGGACTCTCTCAGGTAGTACTAGTAACAGTAGTACCTCAGCAGCCTGGTACTCAGGTAGTACTAGTAACAGTAGTACCTTAGCAGCCTGGGACTCTCTCAGGTAGTACTAGTAACAGTAGTACCTCAGCAGCCTGGTACTCAGGTAGTACTAGTAACAGTAGTACCTTAGCAGCCTGGGACTCTCTCAGGTAGTACTAGTAACAGTAGTACCTCAGCAGCCTGGTACTCAGGTAGTACTAGTAACAGTAGTACCTTAGCAGCCTGGGACTCTCTCAGGTAGTACTAGTAACAGTAGTACCTCAGCAGCCTGGTACTCAGGTAGTACTAGTAACAGTAGTACCTTAGCAGCCTGGGACTCTCTCAGGTAGTACTAGTAACAGTAGTACCTCAGCAGCCTGGTACTCTCTCAGGTAGTACTAGTAACAGTAGTACCTCAGCAGCCTGGGACTCTCTCAGGTAGTACTAGTAACAGTAGTACCTCAGCAGCCTGGTACTCAGGTAGTACTAGTAACAGTAGTACCTTAGCAGCCTGGGACTCTCTCAGGTAGTACTAGTAACAGTAGTACCTTAGCAGCCTGGTACTCTCTCAGGTAGTACTAGTAACAGTAGTACCTCAGCAGCCTGGTACTTTTTCAGGTAGTACTAGTAACAGTAGTACCTTAGCAGCCTGGGACTCTCTCAGGTAGTACTTCAGTAAATCTGCTAGCTTCAGGTCTTCGTCTGCTGCAACGCGGGCCTCGATCTTCTGCACAACAAAACATCCACACACATTTATGCATATGTATTAAATACATATTATGCATGCGTCTCTTATACAAGTTCAGATCTGAAGACCATGATATACACAAGGTAAGATCTATAACGTAATGTACACAAGGCAAAATCTATGTATACAAGGTAAGATCTATATTTCTTGCATCCCTTAAGCTTACTTTTAAGTACAACTTTCTGATTTTTGAGATGGGCGTAAAAACTCAATTTACGTTCTAATAAATATCAATAATCACATACCCGTGTCTTTTCCAGCAACTCTGACACTTTTAGGAAGAACCTGGAAAACATTTGAGGACGTTTTAATTATATAGAATTTTATTGTCACACACCAGGGCATGTGTATAAAACACACACACACACACACACACACACACACACACACACACACACACACCACCCCCCCCCCCCCCCCCCCCCCCCCCTCTACTGCAACATACAGACAGACAGAGAGGCAGACAGACATGCGAAGCCTACTTGCAGACGTCTGTGGAGTCCTGCGTTCCTAACGTGTAGAGTGAGGAGGAGATTCTGTTGATGTCATCAGCTGCATCTGAACACACAACATAAGGCACACAGTTAGTCCTGCGGTAATCTGAATCCTACTATTAGTAAATCCTACTGTGTTTCAGCAGAACCACTGATCCAGAAGTCCTACTGAGCTAACCCTATCGCCCACTGCATCCGTCAACGGACGGAGCCACAATGCATTGTGGATCCATCCGTTCCGTTGGATCCGTCGGCTCCGTCAAGAAAGTTGAACATTTTCCAACTTTTCAGGCAACGACGGATCCGTCATCCAATCAGATCGCGTATGCTCATGCTTGGCTGACGGATGCCTCGGCAAAGACCACTCCCCCATCCGTCAGCCACGCCTTCCGTCATCCGTTGACGGACGGTGCAGTGGGTAGACTGTGTTACAGCAGAACCCCTGATCCAGCAGTCCTACTGAGTTACAGCAGAACCCCTGATCCAGCAGTCCTACTGAGTTACAGCAGAACCCCTGATCCAGCAGTCCTACTGAGTTACAGCAGAACCCCTGATCCAGCAGTCCTACTGAGTTACAGCAGAACCCCTGATCCAGCTGTCCTACTGAGTTACAGCAGAACCCCTGATCCAGCAGTCCTACTGAGTTACAGCAGAACCCCTGATCCAGCAGTCCTACTGAGTTACAGCAGAACCCCTGATCCAGCAGTCCTACTGAGTTACAGCAGAACCCCTGATCCAGCTGTCCTACTGAGTTACAGCAGAACCCCTGATCCAGCAGTCCTACTGAGTTACAGCAGAACCCCTGATCCAGCAGTCCTACTGAGTTACAGCATTGTGAGACTAGTACTACGTATTGAGTACTACGTGTTGGCACTGTGATGTTACCAGGGTAGTAACTGGGAGCCGGCTGAAGGCGACCTACTTTTGTGTGAGCGGATCATCTTGTCGGACTTGAGCGAGGCGTCCTTCACGCGGTTGTGGTACTCCAGCAGGAACGTCTTCTCGTGCTCAAAGAAGTCGTCCACGTCCTGGGAGAGGAGACACCCGGCTTAGAGACCACCACTAGAGAGCCTGGCAGGAGATCTGAACCCAGGGACCCCCCCCCCCCCCCCGGCCCTCGGGGCCCCCTGACACCGACCCGAAACACCAACCCAACATCCCATGCCTCATCAACATTACATCACCAGGTGGGTGATATCACGGGGGATTTGTTGACGGTGAAATGACTTGGTCTGAGGGGGCAGCGAGTATTAGGCCCGTATCAACAAACGTGAAATAAGGTTAATCAATAATCAAATGTAGATATTTTTGGAGTGCGGCACTGTAGCCCGGGCTAAGTGCCAGGTCCAGACGCGTGGTCTGATGCACGCCCCACTAGAGAACATCTCCATCTAGATAAAGATGGTCTGAGAAACGCTGATCTACAGTGTAAGCGTGAGTGAGTGTTCACGCTGGGACCCACCTTGACGCCGGCCACCAGCACTCCGTCCGCGGACTTGACCACGTTCTTGAAGAAGTCCTCCAGCTTCTCCTTCTTGTTCTTCCCTCGCACGCTCAGCTGTCAAACAACCAATCAACCGCCAGCTCATGGCACGTAACCAATAGGAGAGGGGCATTTCTCAAAATCATCCTCACCAGTTTACCAATCAGAGATCAAATGCGATGATGCACGATGATGCTTCATCATAATCATCTCCTTCCCCTCAAGAGCGGGGAAGGAGATGATGATACATCATGCATCAATTCAATTCATTTTATTTGCATAGCCCTTTTAAAGGGCTTAACAGACCAAATATTTATAATGATTCATGATGATTAATATCATCATGCCTCATCATCCCCCTCCCCTCCAGACTGCGGAGGGGGAGGTCTGGCTTAGCCCTGCAGCCCTGGGGGTTAGACAGTCCGGGATCCCACTGAGCAGAAGGGGGACTCACGTCTTGGTTGTACTCCAGGAAGACGTGGAAGTTGAGGTCTTTCTTCAGGACGGGGTGGGCCGCCACGCGACACAGGAACACCTCGTGCATCGCCACCGTCTTCTTGAAGATGGCCAGGTACTCCCTGAAACACCGGGCGCACTGGGGTCAGGGTTCACCCCGCTAGGGTCAGGGGTTATGGGGGTCAGGGGGTTAAGGGTTTAAGGTGACTCACGCCTCCAGCTCCTGCTTCATCTTGGTGAACTCCTCCTTGGTCATGGAGCCCTCCCCCTCCCCCAGCTTCTGGAGCTTCTCCCGGGACGCGTCGAAGTCTGGCCTGGGGGGCGCGGGGGGGATCTAGGGACCACCACAACATGAGACGGCCGGTCTGGACTCGACAGGTGGTCTGAAGTCTAAATACACTACCTGTGGAACACAGACCTGGTCTGTACTCTACAGGTAGTCTGTGGTTTGTACTGTACACGTAGTATGTAGTCGGCTGTACATTCAGTCTGTGGTCTGTACTGTACACTAGGTGCTAGTTTAGCATTTGGCTAGCGCTAGGCTAGGATAATTAGCTCTTACGATGTAGCCGGCGTAGTCCTCGTTCTCCACAAAGGAGTCATGGAGCCAGATGAACTCCTCGTGTTGTCGGACCACAGAGAACTCGTTCTGCTTGAAGTTAGGGAGCGTGCTCTGCGGAAACAATTTATGTTAGCACTCTGGGGGCTAGCAATGTTCTGTTAGCACTCTGGGGCCCAGTAATGTTCTGTTAGCACTCTGGGGGCTAGCAATGTTCTGTTAGCACTCTGGGGCATAGCAATGTTCTGTTAGCACTCTGGGGGCTAGCAATGTTCTGTTAGCACTCTGGGGCCTAGCAATGTTCTGTTAGCACTCTGGGGGCTAGCAATGTTCTGTTAGCACTCTGGAGGCTAGCAATGTTCTGTTAGCACTCTGGTGGCTAGTAATGTTCTGTTAGCACTCTGGAGGCTAGCAATGTTCTGTTAGCACTCTAGGGCCTAGCAATGTTCTGTTAGCACTCGGGAGGCTGGTATCCTGTTAGCACACAGGTTAGGTATTTGGCACTATAATCACCAAAACGACCAAACATTCCTTTCCAAAAATGGATAAACACTCCTTTCCAAAAGTACCAAATCACACTGATATTACCGACATCTTTCAAAGAATGCTAAATAAGCAGTATATCAGTACACGACAAACCCTTTCCAAAGACTAAAGTGCATGTTTACCTTGGTGTGAACTGTGAACTTGACCTTATCTCGCTCACTCAGGGCATCAGAGATATCCACCTGCAGAGTGGCGTCCGTCTGCAGGTCCACATTCACAGCCCTGGGCTGGGGAGAGCGAACCGGGGACATTAAACACAGAATCCTGTTAACCCGCAACCAGTAGCACGCTGCTATCAGGTCTGATAAAGGGAATATCTCAATCACATGTAGAGGTGATTAGTCATTACATGTAGAGGTGATCAACCATCCCATGTGCAGGTACTTTACCATGGGAACACTATCACAATATAATTTGGCGTTTCAACTGTGGAGATTATTATGTAATGCTTATGACTTAGCCAAATGTTAACATGATTAGTGCTATAATTGATTCAATAAAAAATCGAATCTAAACTGAGTGAAACATCAAACCTAAATGAAAAATAACAGAATTATCTGCCTCAGTCGCTGGTCCAGCAGAACCAATCACAATCACATGATAATGAAACAATTAATGAATGATTTGACCAAAGAAACGAGTTGATGGGAGCCTCGTGACGTAGGCGCCAGCAACAAAGTTCTCAACAAACCCTTTGCTTATAGGAGAAGGTTCTGGAGCAGCTGCCTACCAAGTATTAAATAGGGACGCATACTGACGCAATCAATGCAACGGATGAGACTGTCGCCACTGATGCATAGCCAAGTCTTTTTAACATGTCTCCTAATCAGGTCTCCTAAACACGTCTCTTAAACCACGTCTTCTAACATGTCTCCTTAAAAAATGACTTCTAAACCGCATCTCCTGATCATGTCTTTTAAACATGTCTCCTCAACAATGTCTTATCAACAATGACTCTTATGAACAATGTCTTCCAAACCATCTCGACAAAACAGTGCAGTCCACGACATGTCCCGTCCAAACCCCAGACCCATCCAAACCTCAGACCCATTCATCCCATCTCTTCCTCCCCGGCCTGTGTGTTGACTTCCCGTCTGTCTGTCTGTCAGATGTGTTGACGCTGGTCAACACATCCCCCAGCTGACAATAACGTTAGCTTACCTAGGCTAACTAGCGAGCTAGCCAGGCTAACCAGCTCCACTACAGGCGTATCTACGACCCTGACCCACCTCCACCTGCACCTGCACCACGCCTCTCCGTGGCCGCTACACAGGACATCCGTGTTCAACAGATGAAGGTTATTGATAAGTAAGGGCGATAAGAGACGAGAGGAGGAGGAGGAAGGAGGAGGAGGAGGAGGAGGAGGAGAAACTTACTCCTCGGTCTTCTTCGGAGAGGAAGTCTGGGCCGTCGTCCAGCCCTTCCTGCTGTATGGAAACAGACACAACATCAACAACAACAACTGGTCCGCAGCGGGGGGCCACCATGGGTCCGCTGGCCGACGAGCGGTTCTAAAAGCTAATAAAGTAGAGAACATTAGAACCCACCATCATGGCTGCTTACGGGTGGAGTACGGACTGAGCCCGGGAAGTCATGTGACGTGACGTCGCGGGGTGGGCGGGGCCACAAAACCCAGGTGACATCCCCATCAAAACATGACTTTATTGATTGTTTATTATTTAATGACAATAGGACATATTCCACAACAAATTGAAATGCACGAAGCAACACAGGTGACATTCCCATCAAACATGTCTTTATTTGTTATTTATTATTTAATGACGACAGGAAATATTCCTTAACAAAGAGGAATACACGAAGCAGCACCATCAGACATGCCTTAGTGAGGATGCCAAACAATAAAAAAAAACGGAAAGTAAATCAAACTCAACAAACGTTCAAATGGACATGAATGGGAAAAGCAGCCTACTGATGACTGACTTTCTTTGTTCCACAGGACGGCCGGTAGATGGCGCTCTAGAACCATTCAGCAAATCTATCACGCATGCGCTGAAAAGGAACGTTTCTGGAGGAAGGCCGTTTTTTATTGGTCGTCATGAAAAAAAACATAAGGGTAACGCTGTCGTTTTTATTGGTCGTCATGAAAGAAAGGGTTACACTGTTGTTTTTTGTTGGTCGTCATGAAAGAAAACATAAGGGGTAACACTGTCGTTTTTATTGGTCGTCATGAAAAAAACCATAAGGGGTAACACTGTCGTTTTTTTATTGGTCGTCATGAAAAAAAACATAAGGGCAACACTGTCGTTTTTTATTGGTCGTCATGAAAAAAACACAAGGGGTAACACTGTTGTTTTTTATTGGTCTTCATGAAAAAAAACACAAGAGGTAACACTGTCGTTTTTTATTGGTCGTCATGAAAGAAACTTAAGGGTTACACTGTGGTTTTTTGTTGGTCGTCATGAAAGAAAACATAAGGGGTAACACTGTTGTTTTTATTGGTCGTCATGAAAAAAACATAAGGGTAACACTGTTGTTTTTTATTGGTCGTCATGAAAAAAAACATAAGGGGTAACACTGTTGTTTTTTATTGGTCGTCATGAATAAAAACATAAGGGTTGAAAAAAACATAACTGTCGTTTTTTTATTGGTCGTCATGAAAAAAAACACAAGGGGTGACACTGTTTTTTTTTGTTGGTGGTCATGAAAGAAAACATAAGGGGTAACACTGTCGTTTTTTATTGGTCGTCATGAAAAAAAACATAAGGGGTAACACTGTCGTTTTTTATTGGTCGTCATGAAAAAAAACATAAGGGTTGAAAAAAACCATAACTGTCGTTTTTTTTATTGGTCGTCATGAAAAAAAACATAAGGGGTAACACTGTCGTTTTTTATTGGTTGTCATGAAAAAAAACACAAGGGGTAACACTGTTTTTTTTTTTGTTGGTCGTCATGAAAGAAAACATAAGGGGTAACACTGTTGTTTTTTATTGGTCGTCATGAAAAAAAACATAAGGGGGTAACACTGTTGTTTTTTATTGGTCGTAATGAAAAAAAACATAAGGGTTGAAAAAAACCATAACTGTCGTTTTTTATTGGTCGTCATGAAAAAAAACATAAGGGGTAACACTGTCGTTTTTTATTGGTTGTCATGAAAAAAAAACACAAGGGTAACACTGTTTTTTTTTATTGGTCGTCATGAAAGAAACATAAGGGGTAACACTGTCATTTTTATTTGTCGTCATGAAAAAAAACATAAGGGGAAACCACTGTCGTTTTTATTGGTCGTCATGAAAAAAAACATGAGGGTAACTCTGTCGTTTTTTATTGGTCGTCATGAAAAAAAACACACAGGGGTAACACTGTTGTTTTTTATTGGTCGTCATGAAAAAAACACAAGGGTAACACTGTTTTTTATTTGTTGGTCGTCATGAAAAAAAACATAAGGGGTAACACTGTCGTTTTTATTGGTCGTCATGAAAAAAAACATAAGGGTAACACTGTTGTTTTTTATTGGTCGTCATGAATAAAAACATAAGGGTTGAAAAAATATAACTGTCGTTTTTTATTGGTCGTCATGAAAAAAAACGTAAGGGGGTGACACTGTTGTTTTTTGTTGGTGGTCATGAAAGAAACATAAGGGGTAACACTGTCGTTTTTTATTGGGTCGGTCATGAAAAAAAACATAAGGGGTAACACTGTCGTTTTTTATTGGTCGTCATGAAAAAAAACATAAGGGTTGAAAAAAAACATAACTGTCGTTTTTTTTATCGGTCGTCATGAACAAAAACATAAGGGGTAACACTGTCGTTTTTTATTGGTTGTCATGAAAAAACACACAAGGGGTACACTGTTTTTTTTTGTTGGTCGTCATGAAAGAAACATAAGGGGTAACACTGTTGTTTTTATTGGTCGTCATGAAAAAAAACATAAGGGGTAACACTGTTGTTTTTTATTGGTCGTAATGAAAAAAAACATAAGGGTTGAAAAAAAACCATAACTGTCGTTTTTTTATTGGTCGTCATGAAAAAAACATAAGGGGTAACACTGTCGTTTTTTATTGGTTGTCATGAAAAAAAACACAAGGGGTAACACTGTTTTTTTTTTATTGGTCGTCATGAAAGAAAACATAAGGGGTAACACTGTCCGTTTTTTATTGGTCGTCATGAAAAAAACACAAGGGGTAACACTGTTGTTTTTTATTGGTCGTCATTGAAAAAAAACACAAGGGGTAACACTGTTTTTTATTTGTTGGTCGCCATGAAAAAAAACATAAGGGGTAACACTGTCGTTTTTTATTGGGCGTCATGAAAAAAAACATAAGGGTTGAAAAAACCATAACTGTCGTTTTTTTTTTATTGGTCGTCATGAAAAAAACATAAGGGGTAACACTGTCGTTTTTTATTGGTTGTCATGAAAAAAAACACAAGGGTTAACACTGTTTTTTTTTTGTTGGTCGTCATGAAAGAAAAACATAAGGGGTAACACTGTTGTTTTTTATTGGTCGTCATGAAAAAAAACATAAGGGGTAACACTGTTGTTTTTTTATTGTCGTAATGAAAAAAAACATAAGGGTTGAAAAAAACCATAACTGTCGTTTTTTTATTGGTCGTCATGAAAAAAACACTAAGGGGTAACACTGTCGTTTTTATTGGTTGTCATGAAAAAAAACCAAGGGGTAACACTGTTTTGTTTTTTATTGGTCGTCATGAAAGAAACATAAGGGGTAACACTGTCGTTTTTTATTGGTCGTCATGAAAAAAACATAAGGGGTAACACTGTCGTTTTTTATTGGTCGTCATGAAAAAAACCATAAGGGTTGAAAAAAACCTAACTGTCGTTTTTTTTATTGGTCGTCATGAAAAAAAACATAAGGGGTAACACTGTCGTTTTTTATTGGTTGTCATGAAAAAAAACACAAGGGTTAACACTGTTTTTTTTTGTTGGTCGTCATGAAAGAAAACATAAGGGGTAACACTGTTGTTTTTTATTGGTCGTCATGAAAAAAACATAGGGGTAACACTGTTGTTTTTTATTGGTCGTAATGAAAAAAAACATAAGGGTTGAAAAAAAACCATAACTGTCGTTTTTTTATTGGTCGTCATGAAAAAAAACATAGGGGTAACACTGTCGTTTTTTTTGGTGTCATGAAAAAAAACACAAGGGGTAACACTGTTTTTTTTTTATTGGTCGTCATGAAAGAAAACATAAGGGGTAACACTGTCGTTTTTTATTGGTCGTCATGAAAAAAAACATAAGGGGTAACACTGTTGTTTTTTATTGGTCGTCATGAAAAAAAACATAAGGGGTAACACTGTTGTTTTTTATTGGTCGTCATGAAAAACAACACAAGGGGTAACACTGTAGTTTTTTTATTGGTTGTCATGAAAAAACGTAAGGGGTAACACTGTTTTTTTTTTTGTTGGTTGTCATGAAAGAAAACATAAGGGGTAACACTGTCGTTTTTTATTGGTCGTCATGAAAAAAAAACATAAGGGGTAACACTGTCGTTTTTAGTTGGTCGTCATGAAAAAAACATAAGGGTAACACTGTTGTTTTTTAATTGGTCGTAATGAAAAAAACATAAGGGTGAAAAAAACCATAACTGTCGTTTTTAATTGGTCGCCATGAAAAAAAACATAAGGGTAACACTGCTGTTTTTTATTGGTCGTCATGAAAAAAAAACACAAGGGGTAACACTGTCGTTTTTTATTGGTGGTCATGAAAAAAAACGTAAGGGGTGACACTGTTGTTTTTGTTGGTGGTCATGAAAGAAAACATAAGGGGTAACACTGTCGTTTTTTATTGGTCGTCATGAAAAAAAACATGAGGGGTAACACTGTCGTTTTTATTGGTCTTCATGAAAAAAAACATAAAGGGTTACACTGTTGTTTTTTGTTGGTCGTCATGAAAGAAAACATAAGGGGTAACACTGTTGTTTTTAATTGGTCGCCATGAAAAAAAAACATAAGGTGTAACACTGTCGTTTTTATTGGTCCGTCATGAAAAAAAACATAGGGGTAACACTGTCGTTTTTTATTGGTCGTCATGAAAAAAACACAAGGGGAAACACTGTCGTTTTTATTGGTTGTCATGAAAAAAACGTAAGGGGTAACACTGTTTTTTTTTTGTTGGTCGTCATGAAAGAAAACATAAGGGGTAACACTGTCGTTTGTTTATTGGTCGTCATGAAAAAAAAACATGAGGGGTAACACTGTCGTTTTTTATTGGTCGTCATGAAAAAAACATAAGGGGGTACACTGTTGTTTTTTATTGGTCGTAATGAAAAAAAAACATAAGGGTGAAAAAAACCATAACTTGTCGTTTTTTTATTGGTCGTCATAGAAAAAAACATAAGGGGTAACACTGTCGTTTTTATTGGTTGTCATGAAAAAAAACACAAGGGTAACACTGTTTTTTTTTTGTTGGTCGTCATGAAAGAAAACATAAGGGGTAACACTGTCGTTTTTATTGGTCGTCATGAAAAAAAACATAAGGGGTAACACTTGTTTTTTTATTGGGTCGTACTGAAAAAAAACTAAGGGGTACCACTGTTGTGTTTATTGGTCGTAATGAAAAAAAACATAATGGTTGAAAAAAACATAACTGTCGATTTTTTATTGGTCGTCATGAAAAAACCATAAGGGGTAAACACTGGTCGTTTTTATTGGTTGTCATGAAAAAAACAGAAAGGGGGTACACTGTTTTTTTTTTGTTGGTCGTCATGAAAGAAAACATAAGGGGTAACGCTGTTGTTTTTTATGGTCGTCATGAAAAAAACATAAGGGGTAACACTGTCGTTTTTTAATTGGTCGTCATGAAAAAAAACATGAGGGTAACTGTTTCCGTTTTTATTGGTCGTCATGAAAAAAAACACAAGGGGTAACACTGTTGTTGTTTTAGTTGGTCGTCATGAAAAAAACACCAGTGGGTGGTAACACTGTCGTGTTTTTATTGTCGTAATGTAAAAAAACATACAGGGGTTGAAAAAAAAAAACCATAACTGTCGATTTTTTATTGGTCGTCATGAAAAAAACCCTATAAGGGGTAACACGGTCGTTTTTATTGGTGGTCATGAAAAAAAAACGTAGGGGTGACACTGTTGTTTTTGTTGGTGGTCATGAAACGAACAACCATAAGGGGTACACTGTCGTTTTTATTGGTCGTCATGAAAAAAAACATGAGGGGGTAACACTTGTCGTGTTTTATTGGTCTTTCCTATGAAAAAAAACATAAAGGGTTGACACTGTTGTTTTTTGTTGGTCGTCATGAAAGGAAAACATAAGGGGTAACACTGTTGTTTTTAATTGGTCGCCATGAAAAAAAACATAAGGTGGTACACTGTCGTTTTTTATTGGTCGGCATGAAAAAAAAACATAAGGGGTAACACTGTCGTTTTTATTGGTCGTCATGAAAAAAAATCCAAAGGGGAAACACTGTCTGTTTTTATTGGTTTCATGAAAAAAACGTAAGGGGTAACACTGTTTTTTTTTGTTGGTCGTCATGAAAGAAAAACATAAGGGGGTACCACTGGTCGTTTTTATTGGTCGTCATGAAAAAAAAACAGGAGGGGTACACTGTCGTGTTTTATTGGTCGTCATGAAAAAAAACATAAGGGGTAACACTGTGTTTTTTTATTGGTCGTAATGAAAAAAACATACAGGGTTTGAAAAAACCATAACTGTCGTTTTTTTATTGGTCGGCATGAAAAAAAAACATAAGGGGTAACACTGTCGTTTTGTTATTTGGTTGTCATGAAAAAAACCACAAGGGGTAACACTGTTTTTTTTTTGTTGGTCGTCCATGCAAGAAAACATAAGGGGTAACCACTGTCGTTTTTATTGGTCGTCATGAAAAAAAAACATAAGGGGTTAACACTGTTGTTTTTTAATTGGTCGTAATGAAAAAAAACATAAGGGGTAACACTGTTGTTTTTTATTGGTCGTAATGAAAAAAACATAAGGGTTGAAAAAAAAACATAACTGTCGATTTTTTATTGGTCGTCATGAAAAAAACCATAAGGGGTAACACTGTCGTTTTTTATTGGTTGTCATGACAAAAAAACACAAGGGTAACACTGTTTTTTTTTTGTTGGTCGTCATGAAAGAAAACATAAGGGTAACACTGTCGTTTTTTATTGGTCGTCATGAAAAAAAACATAAGGGGTAACACTGTCGTTTTTTATTGGTCGTCATGAAAAAAAACATGAGGGTAACTGTCGTTTTTTATTGGTCGTCATGAAAAAAAACACAAGGGGTAACACTGTTGTTTTTTATTGGTCGTCATGAAAAAAAACACAAGGGGTACACTGTCGTTTTTTATTGGTCGTAATGAAAAAAAAAATAAGGTTGAAAAAAAACCATAACTGTCGAATTTTTATTGTCCGTCATGAAAAAACCATAAGGGGTAACACTTTCGTTTTTTATTGGTTGTCATGAAAAAAACACAAGGGGTAAATTTTTTTTTTTTTGTTGGTCGTCATGAAAGAAAACATAAGGGGTAACACTGTCTTTTTTATTGGTCGTCAGGAAAAAAACATAAGGGGTAACACTGTCGTTTTTTATTGGTCGTCATGAAAAAAAAACTGAGGGTAACTGTCGTTTTTTATTGGTCGTATGAAAAAAAAACACAAGGGGGTAACACTGTTGTTTTTTATTGGTCGTCATGAAAAAAAACACAAGGGGTAACACTGTCGTTTTTTATTTTTCGTCATAAAAGAAACATAAAGGGTTACACTGTTGTTTTTTGTTGGTCGTCATGAAAGAAAACATAGGGATACACTGTTGTTGTGTGTGTGTGTGTGTGTGTGTGTGTGTGGGTGTGTGTTGTGTGTGTGTGTGTGTGTGAGGGAGAGAGAGAGAGTGTCTGTGTGTGTGAGAGAGATAGAGAGAGTGTGTGTGTGTGTGTGTGTGTGTGTAGGTGTGTGTGAGGAGAGGAGAGAGAGAAGCGTGTGTGTGTAATTTGAGTCCTTTCGTTCTGCTATTTATGGTTACCACATGCTGTTGTCTTGTCATCCTCCACACAGACCATCCCCATCATCAGTGAGGCCATGGTCTATAAAAAGCTTGTGGAAACATTTGTAAAATTTTGAGGCACGTTCGAAAATGTGGAATGAAACTGCCAGATGAGACTTCAAATAAAAGCCTTTCGGTTCAATACTGATTAAGTCGATTTCTTTTTTATTTACCCTTCCGAAGTTCGGTGCATTCGTTTTCATGTTTTTTTTATAAGTTGCGTGGTGTTTGATTCCAGGAATATTTTTAAGTGCCTAAATAGTATACAATTGAACCGTGCTTTCATTTTGAAGTGAGAGGGGAGGTAGAGGACCTGACTACTATCATTATCATTAGGAACATCGTAGAAACCCCTATCGTAGAAAACATTTAGTAACTATTATCACTACCATGTATCATTAGTTTATTATAAATAATTATTAATATCTAGTACTATATAACTACTATATACTATTCTTAATAATGAAAGTTCAGTTATTATCACTAACAATGTACTAATTATCATTAATAAATGCTATTAATAGAATTTATGGAACACAATAATTCATAGAATCTGACGCATAATGTTATCAATATGAAAAAAAAACGATCCCTCTATTATCGTTTAGATCAATTCATTCATTCTTCACAGAACAGAAGCCCCGTGGAGGCAGTTTCTCGTATCGGTCACTGGTTTTATTAGCAACGTTTCCTCGGTGAGATCAATACATTCATCCAGGTTCCCGATGTGTGCGTGATGTATGCCATCATCAAGTCGACCTCAACAGTGTCTTAAAAAAAAAGAGGCGTGCTGATCTCCTAGAGGGTTCAGACTGAGTAGCGTTTACATTCAAGATCAAATAAGGCAGCGACCCGTCAGAACGCTGCTCTGAGGTCAGGGGGGAGGGACCCTTCCCTCCTTCCCTCTCTGGTCGCGTGGGACACTAACAGTGCTCAGCAAGGAGGATATGAATGCATAGCTTAACAAGGCTTGTGGTGCCTCCACTTCCTGTCCAAATAAATACAATCCTATGAAATCCTCAGTGCAAAATCCTGACAGATGTAAGAGTGGGCGGACAGGAAGGCACACAGACAGACAGCCAGACAGACAGCCAGACAGACAGCCAGACAGACAGACAGACAGACAGACAGACAGACAGACAGACAGACAGACAGGCTGCAGACAAGACACCTGTCTCAGAGCTTTGGAGTTATCGTTCCTTTATATTGACTTTGGCAGAGCTGGGGCGTGAGGAGGTGCACCTAGACGAGGAGGTGCTCCAGACGAGGAGGTGCTCCTGGACGAGGAGGTGCTCCTGGATGAGGAGGTGCTCCTAGACGAGGAGGTGCTCCAGACGAGGAGGTGCTCCTGGACGAGGAGGTGCTCCTGGACGAGGAGGTGCTCCTGGACGAGGAGGTGCTCCAGACGAGGAGGTGCTCCTGGATAAGGAGGTGCACGGGGAGCAGGAAGCTTCATCTGTCATCTTGCAAAACCAACCAATGAAAACAGAGTCAAGATGACGGTCCTTCAACTCGAAGGACAAGGAGGTGAGGAGGAGGAGGAGGAGGTGAGGACCTAGAGGGTGGGGTAGGAGAAGAGAAGATGGGGAGGGGGCTTAGAGGGGGGAGGAGGAGGAGGAGGAGATGAGGAAGAGGAGGGGGTTTAGAGGAGGTGTCGTCAGGAGGAGTAGGTGATGGAGGAGCAGAGGAGGTGTAGTCAGGTGTGGAGGAGGTGTCGTCAGGAGGAGTAGAGGAGGTGGTGATGGAGGAGCAGAGGAGGTGTAGTCAGGTGTGGAGGAGGTGTCGTCAGGAGGAGTAGAGGCGGTGGCGGAGGGCGGGGCCCTACAGAGCTTTCCCCTCCAGGGTGACGACTACGCTGCCTCCCAGCTTCTCCGCCAGCGTGGCGCGGTCCTGCACCTCGTCCAGACCGTTCACCTGCCACTCGTGTTTGATACCTGCAGACAGACAGACAGACAGACAGACAGACAGACAGACAGACAGACAGACAGACAGACAGACGACAGGCAGGCAGGCAGGCAGGCAGGCAGGCAGGCAGACAGACAGACAGACAGACAGACAGACAGACAGACAGGCAAGTAGACAGACCGACCAATAGGCAGGCAGACAGACAGACAGACAGACAGACATAACGACAGGCAGACCAACAGACAGACAGGCAGAGACAGACAGACAAACAGACAAGTAGACAGACCGACGATAGGCAGGCAGATAGACAGGCAGAGAGACAGACAGACAGACGGACAGACAGACAGACAGACCGACGGACAGACAGAGAGGCAGTTTAGTGTCCTGACTCTGTGGTTCTGGTTCTCCTGAAGTCTAGAGCGACGCTAGAAATGCCAGTAGGAGACCATCTGATCTGCAGACGCTCGGTCAGGCTGGGCCTGCTGACAGCTGCAGTGGACTGACAGCCGTGGGCCACAGTTTGAGCCCCAGGGGGAACACTCCACTAGGTGTTCTCAATCTGTTTTATGAAATGAACCAATCAGGTCTCTAGCCCTGACCCATTAACCAACCCGATCAGAAGACTGTGCTACCCTCCTCACCTGTAAACTTCTTCTTAATGGCGTCTTTAGACGTGGCGTAGATCATCTTGCTCCTCAGCGGCGCGCCCTCTGGTGCCCTGGAGGAACAACAGTTAATATTCAATATTTATACCGCAAAATAATAAAACACCGGAGAAACCGAAGACATTTCAAATAAAACGACGACTTTAGCAATGACGTGGCAAATATGTAGATAGTTACAAAGACTGTTGGTGGACAGATAGACAGACCATTCAGACAGACATTGGGGAAGACAGAGAACAAGACAAAGACAGTTGGGCAGACAGACAGCCAGCCAGACAGAGACAGACGGTTCAGCAGATATACAGACAGCGATGAGCAGACAGTTAGCCTATATACCAGCATCCAGACAGACAGTTTGTCGGGCAGACAGACAGTTTGGTGGTCAAACAGACAGTTTGGTGGGCAGACAAACAGTTTGGGGTCAGACAGACAGTATGGTGGGCCGAGAGACAGAGAGAGCAGACAGACAGTTTGGAGTCAGACGGACAGTTTGGTGGTCAAACGGACAGCTTGGAGGCAGACAGACAGTGTGGTAGCAGACAGACCAGAAGATGAAGACCAGGTCCTCCTTCTTGGACTCGCGGGTCTCGTAGGTGGCGTCGTAGAGGCCGTAGCGACAGTCGCCGAGCGGCAGCAGCTTGACGAAGCAGGCGTACGGGTCGTCCACCGTGTCCCCGATGTCGCCCACCAGGATCTGCTTGCCCGGCTCCACCACGATCTGCTTCTTGTCGTCACTCAGGCAGAACAGCACCGCCTTCTTCCTCTTCTTCACATCCTCCGGCGACGAAGACTTGCGCACCTTCATGTCGTTGAACACCTTGATGACCTCATCGTTGACGGTGACGCCCGATGCCTGAGGGGGACAGGGGTGGGACTGGGGGGGGAAGAGAGCAGCATCACAACATGGGACAGGCACAGGACTTCATTCATAGGAGGTTTACTTTACTACTGAAAGGCCAATAAACGAGGCTTGACTGAGTTTACTGATGGAAGAGATAAAAGCCTACCGTCCGTATCTGATCATTAGTGGCAGATATCAAAATGAAATGAGGTTATTGGTTAAGAATATATAATCCATTGATTATATCCAATCCAGTCCATTATTGTAATCCATGGGGAAAAATAAGTATTGCAAATGAATAGCTATCAAAAATTATTCATTATTATATTTGGATATAAAGTATCCTCAGATTGTCAAATGACGAGGAATGATACTATATTTAGACAGAGAATATTAATACAAAGTGAATATATATATATATATATATATATATATATACACACACACACACACACACACACACACACACACACACACACACACAGTATATACTGACTCTAGTAAGTAAAGCCCCCAGACAGTCCTCCACATATCTTTAGACCTAAACCCCCCGAACAGTCTTTGACTTGACAGCCTGCTTTTCTAGGCCACTTCTCCAAAGTGAGAGCGAACCTCCTGGTCTCAGACATGGAGCAAGTTTGAGAACACTGGAGGACCGTTGAATGAGTAACGCTTTAGTGAGGTGAACTATGTAAGGAAACATTCATTAGAGCCACAGGAACTATAATTAGATAAGATGGCCGCCTTTCTGGACGGCCTTATGCTGGACCTCCTGCTCCAGTAAATCACGGTCCGGTCCAGTCCTGCAGTAAAACTAGTCGATACACCGAGGAACTCCCTAAAAACAATCCGTCCCGAGTACTGAACCCACCGGGGGCACAAGGCGGACGGCCGCCGTGCTAACACGAGTAGCCCCGGTCCCCACATAACGGTCCAGCCGCAAAGTCCTCAAAGTTGTTCGGTCGGAACCCAATTCAAACCCCCACGTCCTGGACTCGGGTCGGAGGTTCTTACCATGTTGTCCGGGTGGTTGTGTGGTCTGGTACAGTGCTACAGCGGACTAAAAAATGCACCGGGGAGCGGTGTTGTACCGGAGGAACGTGGGCAGCAGCCGGTCCTGAAGGAGTGAGCAGGCGAGGAGGGGGAGGAGAGACGCGGGGCGGACGCAGCAGGCGGCGGTCAGCGCGACACCGCGACAGCGGTATCGGGAGCGGCAGGTTGAGGATTAATCAATGAGTCGCCGATACTGCAGCACGATCCTTCCAATCAACACAACGTACATGTGCGGTTTAACTTCTAGCATGAAGTTTATTTGGCTACTTATATGGAGCTTATATCAACCTTATTCAAACATTAAAAATATTATTTCGACTAATCATAACAAAGTTATCCTATTTAACAGTTTGTATTGCAATATGATTTAGTTAAAAGCTCTGTTTTGTGTTCAGCTTTGACACTCATTTTTCAAATATACCGCATATCTTCAAATAACAAAGAAGATGCATCCCTCAGTACAATCGAAGTGTTTCGTTGTAAAAGGTGCAATAATGTACGGCCCACGTGGCCTAAGGACACACACGGTGATGTGCTGACCGCTGACCATATATGCTCCATCGTTGTTTCTGCGGGACAGAAAAAGATTTGCTGTTCCAGCTCTGGTGGATCCTCGCTGCCCCCTGGCGGAGAACACTAGTACTGCTCACACCTCAACCCCTCGGAGCAGCGGGTCGTGTGGTACTAGAAACAACATGTTTGAAACTGCCTTGTATGAAACCTAGATTTATTGTTTGTACAACAGTGGGATCGATTCACAGTGGAACCACAGTGACATCAGTAGGACTGGTAAACATGTAAAAAAAGAAAAAAGAAATCTATTTATTAAAACAATGTACACAACAGAAAATTCTAGCCAACGGACGTTTCTATAAATTCTAAGGGAGATCAAAGTATTGAACACAAAATGCAGTTGCCACCAAAACTAGAACGTCGTCATAAATAAAGCCAAAAGGATGGAATCACCGCAAAATAAATAACAGATCAGGGGCACCTGGATGCTCATTGGCTGACGGCAGGGGATCCGCCTGGCCAATGGGAATGCGTCTTACGGAACAGAACACAGCTCCTGCCTCGTGATTGGGTTACCGTCCTACTCCAGGACGTCACAACACACCCGTTAGGTTTAGTAGTCTAGAATATAAAAATAGAACACACTGGAAGACCGGGGTTCCCTGAGCGGACCCAGACACACCTCCCGCCTCCGTCGCCTGGGAATGATTCAAACCGGTCCGGTCCCTGCGGACCACACACGACGAGACCCCCCTGTAGGGGTCCTGCACCACCGGAGGGACTGAAGTCCACTCCAGACACAAAGAACACAAGTCGAACATCGTCTAAGAAATGGACCCGAACGGTTCAGCCCACCTGGGATTAACCATAGCCCTTGAGAGAAACTCATTTAGGAAAAACACAGGCTGACCTCTAGAGGCCGAGTTCTTAGCTACAGGTAAGGTCACAGGTAGAGCTTTAGGCTACAGGTAAAGGTAAAAGCCACAGGTAGGACTACAAGTAGAGCTTAAAGTAGAGCTACAGGTAGAGCTACAAGTAGAGCTTAAAGTAGAGCTAGAGCTACAAGTAGAGCTACAAGTAGAACTACGGGTAGAGCTACAATTAGGGCTACGGGTAGAACTATAAGTAGAGCTACAAGTAGAGCTACGGGTAGAACTATAAGTAGAGCTACAGATATAGCCAAAAGCTGCAGGTAGAGTTTCAATCTACAGGTAAAGCTACAAGTAGATCTGATATCTACAGGTAGACGAACAGGTAGAGTTTAAAGCTATTAGGTAGGAACAGTGCTAGCCAGGTCTTTAGAAAGATGCTAGCAAGGTGTCTAGAACAATGCTAGCCAGGTAGATTTGCTGTGAAGCCTCTTGCTACGAAGGTCAGATGAACGGCAGCCCAGAGTTCAGAGGTCAGGTGCGTTGGGTTTACATCCTGGGGCGCTTGGGGGCGGGGTCTCGGGGGGGGGGGAGACCCAGCTTGGCGAGCTCTGCGTGGTAGAAGTTCTGCAGGCGCACGCCGGCCTTGGCCTCGTTGGTGTGGGGGGGTTGTACTGCAGGCAGTTGGAGAACATCAGATCCACGTCCTCCATGTACTGGGCTGCAGGACACGGACAAGGACGGGTTAGGTCGCTCAGGCAGTACATCAGCCCCTCTGGATCCACCACATCAGCCCCTCTGGATCCACTACCAGCCCCTCTGGATCCACTACACCAGCCCCTCTGGATCCACCACACCAGCCCCTCTGGATCCACTACATCAGCCCCTCTGGATCCACCACATCAGCCCCTCTGGATCCACTACACCAGCCCCTCTGGATCCACCACACCAGCCCCTCTGGATCCACTACACCAGTCCCTCTAGACGCAGTACATCGCCCCCTCTGGATCCACTACACCAGCCCCTCTGGATCCACCACATCAGCCCCTCTGGATCCACCACATCAGTCCCTCTAGACGCAGTACATCGCCCCCTCTGGATCCACTACACCAGCCCCTCTGGATCCACCACATCAGCCCTCTGGATCCACCACATCAGTCCCTCTAGACGCAGTACATCGTCCTCTGGATCCACTACACCAGCCCCTCTGGACGCTGTTCTCACCTGAGGTCTTGTAGTCACAGTTGTTGACCTTTTCTCTGATGATGCTGAGGGCGATGGGCCTCTGGATGATCTCATAGTAGTCCGGAAGCTTCAGAGAACAAGAGAACATTGGATTTACAAAAGGTCAGAGTGTGTGTATCTCAGTCGCGCACAGGTGTGTGGCGCGCACAGGTGTGTGGCGCGCACAGGTGTGTGGCGCGTACAGGTGTGTGGCGCGTACAGGTGTGTGGCGCGTACAGGTGTTTGTACAGGTGTGGCACGTACCTGTGTCCTGGACACCAGCTTAATGAAGGGCCAGCTGTCCTCGTGTCTGACCAGCTCCACTGTAAGACGCTCGCAGGCAGACAGCTCGTGGACGCCATGGTTACGGCCCGACGAGCGACGGGAGGAGGAGGAGGAGGGCGGGAGCACGGTGAGGATGGGCAGGGGGCTTTAGGCGAAGGGGTCTTCTCTGCTGGAATAGAGAGGAGCAGGGCCTCAGACTACAGCGCCTGGCACGCCTGTTCTAGGTGACAGCTAGTCTAGTTCTAGGTAACAGCTAGTGTAGTGCTAGGTCACAGCTAGTTTAGTTCTAGGTAGCAGCTAGTATCTAGTTCTAGGTAACAGCTAGTGTAGTTCTAGGTTCTAGGTAACAGCTAGTGTACGGTTCTAGGTAACAGCTAGTGTCTGGTTCTAGGTAACAGCTAGTATCTAGTTCTAGGTTCTAGGTAACAGCTAGTATCTAGTTCTAGGTTCTAGGTAACAGCTAGTGTCTGGTTCTAGGTAACAGCTAGTGTCTGGTTCTAGGTAACAGCTAGTGTCTGGTTCTAGGTAACAGCTAGTGTCTGGTTCTAGGTAACAGCTAGTGTCTGGTTCTAGGTAACAGCTAGTGTCAGGTTCTAGGTGACTGATGGAGGTGCCCACCTGCTAGGGGTCTCTTCCGGGCGTTGCTCGGAGGAGGGGTCACCCCGTTCTGGAGCTTTGGGGTCCGGCCGCTGGGTCCCGCCCCTGCCCTGGAGGAGGAGGGCGTGGCCTTTTTCCCAGAAGCCCTGGGCAGCGGGGAACAACAGCGGAGGACTGAGACCAGTGCACGGCCTGGTTCACACACACACACACACACACAGCCTCGTCTGCTGCCTCAAGGCTTTTACTTGAATGCTGCTTTACCGTCTCTTGAAAATGATTGCTAATCTCAACGACAAACCTGACTAACCTGGTCAAATAAGGGTTAAACATAAACCATGGTGCCAGGAAACCACGCAGCGTGTTCAATTGAAACACTGCTTTTGAAATGTAAAGTTGAATTAATTAACAGCCTTTTTGTGTAAGCCCCTCCCACGCCTTACCTGTTCGCTGACGAGCCCTTCCCCAAGGGGGCGGAGCTAGCTTTGGGCGTGGTCTGGTTGCTGCTGGGCGTGGCCGGCTTGGAACGTGGAGAGATTTTGACTTTGCTACTCTTGCTGCTCCTGGAAATGAATACACACGTTGTCAGACCAACTCACACACCTGGTCCACAAACACACACATTTAATACACACGCTGTCAGACAACTAACACACCTGGTCCACAAACACACACACATATTTAATACACAGGTGTCAGACCAACTCGCACACCTGTACCCAAACACACACAAATTCAATACATACGTTGTCAGACAACTTCACACAAACATTACACACTTTACGACGAGCTCCTCCTCCTCCTCCTCCTCCTCCTCCTCCTCTGATTGGCTGGAGGAGCGCTGACGGGCCGAGGAGAGGCCGGACCTCTGCTTGGGTC
>NC_079416.1:22079985-22092485 GCF_026213295.1 Gadus chalcogrammus
AGCTTGTTGAGTATGTAACAATGATGTAGTGCAGACCAGCGTACCCACGGATCACCTTACCTTTGCATGTTTGAGCTCGAGCTCCGCCAGCTCCACCAGGTTCTTCCTGAATGCGGCCACTCGTCTCGTCTTGAAGTCCACAAGCTCTGGACACACAAGACAAACGGATCAGACGCCTGCATGCTGCTTTTCACACTCGTCTCAGGCCTTAGTCGTACCTTGAGGCGTACCCTAAAGCCAGGAGTGAGCTGCGCTACCCCTGGGGTCATGGATCCTTCTGCGAACACCTTCCCACCGGACGGCTAACCATGGCTAATCAAACTCACCATAGCTCCCGCTACCGACGGTTGTAGGACCTTGCTTTAGTGCGTTCCAGTACTAGTAATGCTACAGTACTACTAGTTGCAGCATGTCACAGTACT
Source organism: Gadus chalcogrammus (assembly GCF_026213295.1). Classification (NCBI taxonomy): domain Eukaryota; kingdom Metazoa; phylum Chordata; class Actinopteri; order Gadiformes; family Gadidae; genus Gadus; species Gadus chalcogrammus. The sequence goes on from NC_079416.1 coordinate 22,080,408, forward strand.
ACTAGTCATATTATGCTACAGCAGTACTGGTTGCAGCACGTCACAGTACTTATAGTCATAGTATGTGACAGTACTATTTGGCGTTTCAGTACTGCTAGGCGTCACGGTGACGCCTAGTAGTACTGAAACGCCAAATTGTACTGTCACAGTACTAGTAGTCATAGTATGTTACAGGACTACAAGGTGTTGCAGAATGTCACAGTACTTCTAGTCGTAGTATGTCATAGAACTTCTAGGTGTTGCAGGATGTCGTAGTATGTCATAGTACTACTAGGTGTTGCAGAATGTCATAGTACTACTAGGTGTTGAAGAATGTCGTATGTCGTAGTACTACTAGGTGTTGAAGAATGTCGTATGTCGTAGTACTACTAGGTGTAGAAGAATGTCGTAGTATGCCATAGTACTACTAGGTGTCGTAGTATGTCATAGTACTACTAGGTGTCGTAGTATGTCATAGTACTACTAGGTGTTGCAGAATGTCGTAGTACTACTAGGTGTAGAAGAATGTCGTAGTATGTCATAGTACTACTAGGTGTCGTAGTATGTCATAGTACTACTAGGTGTCGTAGTATGTCATAGTACTACTAGGTGTCGTAGTATGTCATAGTACTACTAGGTGTCGTAGTATGTCATAGTACTACTAGGTGTTGCAGAATGTCGTAGTATGTCATAGTACTACTAGGTGTCGTAGTATGTCATAGTACTACTAGGTGTCGTAGTATGCCATAGTACTACTAGGTGTCGTAGTATGTCATAGTACTACTAGGTGTCGTAGTATGTCATAGTACTACTAGGTGTCGTAGTATGTCATAGTACTACTAGGTGTTGCAGAATGTCGTAGTATGTCATAGTACTACTAGGTGTCGTAGTATGTCATAGTACTACTAGGTGTCGTAGTATGCCATAGTACTACTAGGTGTCGTAGTATGTCATAGTACTACTAGGTGTCGTAGTATGTCGTAGTACTACTAGGTGTAGAAGAATGTCGTAGTATGTCATAGTACTACTAGGTGTCGTAGTATGTCATAGTACTACTAGGTGTTGCAGAATGTCGTAGAAGAATGTCGTAGTATGTCATAGTACTACTAGGTGTCGTAGTATGTCGTAGTACTACTAGGTGTAGAAGAATGTCGTAGTATGTCATAGTACTACTAGGTGTCGTAGTATGTCATAGTACTACTAGGTGTTGCAGAATGTCGTAGAAGAATGTCGTAGTATGTCATAGTACTACTAGGTGTCGTAGTATGTCATAGTACTACTAGGTGTCGTAGTATGTCATAGTACTACTAGGTGTCGTAGTATGTCATAGTACTACTAGGTGTCGTAGTATGTCATAGTACTACTAGGTGTCGTAGTATGTCATAGTACTACTAGGTGTCGTAGTATGTCATAGTACTACTAGGTGTTGCAGAATGTCGTAGTATGTCATAGTACTACTAGGTGTCGTAGTATGTCATAGTACTACCAGGTGTTGTGGCAGTACCTTGTTTGGCGGACTCTGAGATCTTCTCAAACTTGTGGCAGCAGAGCTGCTGGCCGGTCTCCGCCTGCAGCACGTCTTTGTTCTTGGACCGGGCTTTGTCCAGCGCCTTGTTGGCGTTCTCGTAGTCCACCAGCGCCCGACCCCGCCTGTACAGCAGGTCCTGACCAGCACCACAGAACCATTAGAGCTACTGGACCAGAACCATTAGAGCTACTGGACCAGCACCACAAAACCATTAGAGCTACTGGACCAGCACCACAGAACCATTAGAGCAACTGGACCAGAACCATTAGAGCTACTGGACCAGCACCACAGAACCATTAGAGCTACTGGACCAGCACCACAGAACCATTAGAGCTACTGGACCAGAACCATTAGAGCTACTGGACCAGCACCACAGAACCATTAGAGCTACTGGACCAGCATCACAGAACCATTAGAGCTACTGGACCAGAACCATTAGAGCTACTGGACCAGAACCATTAGAGCTACTGGACCAGCATCACAGAACCATGATAGCTACTGGACCAGCACCACAGAACCATTAGAGCTACTGGACCAGCACCACAGAACCATTAGAGCTACTGGACCAGCATCACAGAACCATTAGAGCTACTGGACCAGAACCACAGAACCAGTAGAGCTACTGGACCAGCATCACAGAACCATTATAGCTACTGGACCAGAACCACAGAACCAGTAGAGCTACTGGACCAGCATCACACAACCATCTATTCACCTGGTACTCAGGTAGTACTAGTAACAGTAGTACCTTAGCAGCCTGGGACTCTCAGGTAGTACTAGTAACAGTAGTACCTCAGCAGCCTGGTACTCTCTCAGGTAGTACTAGTAACAGTAGTACCTCAGCAGCCTGGTACTCAGGTAGTACTAGTAACAGTAGTACCTCAGCAGCCTGGTACTCAGGTAGTACTAGTAACAGTAGTACCTTAGCAGCCTGGGACTCTCTCAGGTAGTACTAGTAACAGTAGTACCTCAGCAGCCTGGTACTCAGGTAGTACTAGTAACAGTAGTACCTTAGCAGCCTGGGACTCTCTCAGGTAGTACTAGTAACAGTAGTACCTCAGCAGCCTGGTACTCAGGTAGTACTAGTAACAGTAGTACCTTAGCAGCCTGGGACTCTCTCAGGTAGTACTAGTAACAGTAGTACCTCAGCAGCCTGGTACTCAGGTAGTACTAGTAACAGTAGTACCTTAGCAGCCTGGGACTCTCTCAGGTAGTACTAGTAACAGTAGTACCTCAGCAGCCTGGTACTCAGGTAGTACTAGTAACAGTAGTACCTTAGCAGCCTGGGACTCTCTCAGGTAGTACTAGTAACAGTAGTACCTCAGCAGCCTGGTACTCAGGTAGTACTAGTAACAGTAGTACCTTAGCAGCCTGGGACTCTCTCAGGTAGTACTAGTAACAGTAGTACCTCAGCAGCCTGGTACTCTCTCAGGTAGTACTAGTAACAGTAGTACCTCAGCAGCCTGGGACTCTCTCAGGTAGTACTAGTAACAGTAGTACCTCAGCAGCCTGGTACTCAGGTAGTACTAGTAACAGTAGTACCTTAGCAGCCTGGGACTCTCTCAGGTAGTACTAGTAACAGTAGTACCTTAGCAGCCTGGTACTCTCTCAGGTAGTACTAGTAACAGTAGTACCTCAGCAGCCTGGTACTTTTTCAGGTAGTACTAGTAACAGTAGTACCTTAGCAGCCTGGGACTCTCTCAGGTAGTACTTCAGTAAATCTGCTAGCTTCAGGTCTTCGTCTGCTGCAACGCGGGCCTCGATCTTCTGCACAACAAAACATCCACACACATTTATGCATATGTATTAAATACATATTATGCATGCGTCTCTTATACAAGTTCAGATCTGAAGACCATGATATACACAAGGTAAGATCTATAACGTAATGTACACAAGGCAAAATCTATGTATACAAGGTAAGATCTATATTTCTTGCATCCCTTAAGCTTACTTTTAAGTACAACTTTCTGATTTTTGAGATGGGCGTAAAAACTCAATTTACGTTCTAATAAATATCAATAATCACATACCCGTGTCTTTTCCAGCAACTCTGACACTTTTAGGAAGAACCTGGAAAACATTTGAGGACGTTTTAATTATATAGAATTTTATTGTCACACACCAGGGCATGTGTATAAAACACACACACACACACACACACACACACACACACACACACACACACACCACCCCCCCCCCCCCCCCCCCCCCCCCCCTCTACTGCAACATACAGACAGACAGAGAGGCAGACAGACATGCGAAGCCTACTTGCAGACGTCTGTGGAGTCCTGCGTTCCTAACGTGTAGAGTGAGGAGGAGATTCTGTTGATGTCATCAGCTGCATCTGAACACACAACATAAGGCACACAGTTAGTCCTGCGGTAATCTGAATCCTACTATTAGTAAATCCTACTGTGTTTCAGCAGAACCACTGATCCAGAAGTCCTACTGAGCTAACCCTATCGCCCACTGCATCCGTCAACGGACGGAGCCACAATGCATTGTGGATCCATCCGTTCCGTTGGATCCGTCGGCTCCGTCAAGAAAGTTGAACATTTTCCAACTTTTCAGGCAACGACGGATCCGTCATCCAATCAGATCGCGTATGCTCATGCTTGGCTGACGGATGCCTCGGCAAAGACCACTCCCCCATCCGTCAGCCACGCCTTCCGTCATCCGTTGACGGACGGTGCAGTGGGTAGACTGTGTTACAGCAGAACCCCTGATCCAGCAGTCCTACTGAGTTACAGCAGAACCCCTGATCCAGCAGTCCTACTGAGTTACAGCAGAACCCCTGATCCAGCAGTCCTACTGAGTTACAGCAGAACCCCTGATCCAGCAGTCCTACTGAGTTACAGCAGAACCCCTGATCCAGCTGTCCTACTGAGTTACAGCAGAACCCCTGATCCAGCAGTCCTACTGAGTTACAGCAGAACCCCTGATCCAGCAGTCCTACTGAGTTACAGCAGAACCCCTGATCCAGCAGTCCTACTGAGTTACAGCAGAACCCCTGATCCAGCTGTCCTACTGAGTTACAGCAGAACCCCTGATCCAGCAGTCCTACTGAGTTACAGCAGAACCCCTGATCCAGCAGTCCTACTGAGTTACAGCATTGTGAGACTAGTACTACGTATTGAGTACTACGTGTTGGCACTGTGATGTTACCAGGGTAGTAACTGGGAGCCGGCTGAAGGCGACCTACTTTTGTGTGAGCGGATCATCTTGTCGGACTTGAGCGAGGCGTCCTTCACGCGGTTGTGGTACTCCAGCAGGAACGTCTTCTCGTGCTCAAAGAAGTCGTCCACGTCCTGGGAGAGGAGACACCCGGCTTAGAGACCACCACTAGAGAGCCTGGCAGGAGATCTGAACCCAGGGACCCCCCCCCCCCCCCCGGCCCTCGGGGCCCCCTGACACCGACCCGAAACACCAACCCAACATCCCATGCCTCATCAACATTACATCACCAGGTGGGTGATATCACGGGGGATTTGTTGACGGTGAAATGACTTGGTCTGAGGGGGCAGCGAGTATTAGGCCCGTATCAACAAACGTGAAATAAGGTTAATCAATAATCAAATGTAGATATTTTTGGAGTGCGGCACTGTAGCCCGGGCTAAGTGCCAGGTCCAGACGCGTGGTCTGATGCACGCCCCACTAGAGAACATCTCCATCTAGATAAAGATGGTCTGAGAAACGCTGATCTACAGTGTAAGCGTGAGTGAGTGTTCACGCTGGGACCCACCTTGACGCCGGCCACCAGCACTCCGTCCGCGGACTTGACCACGTTCTTGAAGAAGTCCTCCAGCTTCTCCTTCTTGTTCTTCCCTCGCACGCTCAGCTGTCAAACAACCAATCAACCGCCAGCTCATGGCACGTAACCAATAGGAGAGGGGCATTTCTCAAAATCATCCTCACCAGTTTACCAATCAGAGATCAAATGCGATGATGCACGATGATGCTTCATCATAATCATCTCCTTCCCCTCAAGAGCGGGGAAGGAGATGATGATACATCATGCATCAATTCAATTCATTTTATTTGCATAGCCCTTTTAAAGGGCTTAACAGACCAAATATTTATAATGATTCATGATGATTAATATCATCATGCCTCATCATCCCCCTCCCCTCCAGACTGCGGAGGGGGAGGTCTGGCTTAGCCCTGCAGCCCTGGGGGTTAGACAGTCCGGGATCCCACTGAGCAGAAGGGGGACTCACGTCTTGGTTGTACTCCAGGAAGACGTGGAAGTTGAGGTCTTTCTTCAGGACGGGGTGGGCCGCCACGCGACACAGGAACACCTCGTGCATCGCCACCGTCTTCTTGAAGATGGCCAGGTACTCCCTGAAACACCGGGCGCACTGGGGTCAGGGTTCACCCCGCTAGGGTCAGGGGTTATGGGGGTCAGGGGGTTAAGGGTTTAAGGTGACTCACGCCTCCAGCTCCTGCTTCATCTTGGTGAACTCCTCCTTGGTCATGGAGCCCTCCCCCTCCCCCAGCTTCTGGAGCTTCTCCCGGGACGCGTCGAAGTCTGGCCTGGGGGGCGCGGGGGGGATCTAGGGACCACCACAACATGAGACGGCCGGTCTGGACTCGACAGGTGGTCTGAAGTCTAAATACACTACCTGTGGAACACAGACCTGGTCTGTACTCTACAGGTAGTCTGTGGTTTGTACTGTACACGTAGTATGTAGTCGGCTGTACATTCAGTCTGTGGTCTGTACTGTACACTAGGTGCTAGTTTAGCATTTGGCTAGCGCTAGGCTAGGATAATTAGCTCTTACGATGTAGCCGGCGTAGTCCTCGTTCTCCACAAAGGAGTCATGGAGCCAGATGAACTCCTCGTGTTGTCGGACCACAGAGAACTCGTTCTGCTTGAAGTTAGGGAGCGTGCTCTGCGGAAACAATTTATGTTAGCACTCTGGGGGCTAGCAATGTTCTGTTAGCACTCTGGGGCCCAGTAATGTTCTGTTAGCACTCTGGGGGCTAGCAATGTTCTGTTAGCACTCTGGGGCATAGCAATGTTCTGTTAGCACTCTGGGGGCTAGCAATGTTCTGTTAGCACTCTGGGGCCTAGCAATGTTCTGTTAGCACTCTGGGGGCTAGCAATGTTCTGTTAGCACTCTGGAGGCTAGCAATGTTCTGTTAGCACTCTGGTGGCTAGTAATGTTCTGTTAGCACTCTGGAGGCTAGCAATGTTCTGTTAGCACTCTAGGGCCTAGCAATGTTCTGTTAGCACTCGGGAGGCTGGTATCCTGTTAGCACACAGGTTAGGTATTTGGCACTATAATCACCAAAACGACCAAACATTCCTTTCCAAAAATGGATAAACACTCCTTTCCAAAAGTACCAAATCACACTGATATTACCGACATCTTTCAAAGAATGCTAAATAAGCAGTATATCAGTACACGACAAACCCTTTCCAAAGACTAAAGTGCATGTTTACCTTGGTGTGAACTGTGAACTTGACCTTATCTCGCTCACTCAGGGCATCAGAGATATCCACCTGCAGAGTGGCGTCCGTCTGCAGGTCCACATTCACAGCCCTGGGCTGGGGAGAGCGAACCGGGGACATTAAACACAGAATCCTGTTAACCCGCAACCAGTAGCACGCTGCTATCAGGTCTGATAAAGGGAATATCTCAATCACATGTAGAGGTGATTAGTCATTACATGTAGAGGTGATCAACCATCCCATGTGCAGGTACTTTACCATGGGAACACTATCACAATATAATTTGGCGTTTCAACTGTGGAGATTATTATGTAATGCTTATGACTTAGCCAAATGTTAACATGATTAGTGCTATAATTGATTCAATAAAAAATCGAATCTAAACTGAGTGAAACATCAAACCTAAATGAAAAATAACAGAATTATCTGCCTCAGTCGCTGGTCCAGCAGAACCAATCACAATCACATGATAATGAAACAATTAATGAATGATTTGACCAAAGAAACGAGTTGATGGGAGCCTCGTGACGTAGGCGCCAGCAACAAAGTTCTCAACAAACCCTTTGCTTATAGGAGAAGGTTCTGGAGCAGCTGCCTACCAAGTATTAAATAGGGACGCATACTGACGCAATCAATGCAACGGATGAGACTGTCGCCACTGATGCATAGCCAAGTCTTTTTAACATGTCTCCTAATCAGGTCTCCTAAACACGTCTCTTAAACCACGTCTTCTAAACATGTCTCCTTAAAAAATGACTTCTAAACCGCATCTCCTGATCATGTCTTTTAAACATGTCTCCTCAACAATGTCTTATCAACAATGACTCTTATGAACAATGTCTTCCAAACCATCTCGACAAAACAGTGCAGTCCACGACATGTCCCGTCCAAACCCCAGACCCATCCAAACCTCAGACCCATTCATCCCATCTCTTCCTCCCCGGCCTGTGTGTTGACTTCCCGTCTGTCTGTCTGTCAGATGTGTTGACGCTGGTCAACACATCCCCCAGCTGACAATAACGTTAGCTTACCTAGGCTAACTAGCGAGCTAGCCAGGCTAACCAGCTCCACTACAGGCGTATCTACGACCCTGACCCACCTCCACCTGCACCTGCACCACGCCTCTCCGTGGCCGCTACACAGGACATCCGTGTTCAACAGATGAAGGTTATTGATAAGTAAGGGCGATAAGAGACGAGAGGAGGAGGAGGAAGGAGGAGGAGGAGGAGGAGGAGGAGAACTTACTCCTCGGTCTTCTTCGGAGAGGAAGTCTGGGCCGTCGTCCAGCCCTTCCTGCTGTATGGAAACAGACACAACATCAACAACAACAACTGGTCCGCAGCGGGGGGCCACCATGGGTCCGCTGGCCGACGAGCGGTTCTAAAAGCTAATAAAGTAGAGAACATTAGAACCCACCATCATGGCTGCTTACGGGTGGAGTACGGACTGAGCCCGGGAAGTCATGTGACGTGACGTCGCGGGGTGGGCGGGGCCACAAAACCCAGGTGACATCCCCATCAAAACATGACTTTATTGATTGTTTATTATTTAATGACAATAGGACATATTCCACAACAAATTGAAATGCACGAAGCAACACAGGTGACATTCCCATCAAAACATGTCTTTATTTGTTATTTATTATTTAATGACGACAGGAAATATTCCTTAACAAAGAGGAATACACGAAGCAGCACCATCAGACATGCCTTAGTGAGGATGCCAAACAATAAAAAAAAACGGAAAGTAAATCAAACTCAACAAACGTTCAAAATGGACATGAATGGGAAAAGCAGCCTACTGATGACTGACTTTCTTTGTTCCACAGGACGGCCGGTAGATGGCGCTCTAGAACCATTCAGCAAATCTATCACGCATGCGCTGAAAAGGAACGTTTCTGGAGGAAGGCCGTTTTTTATTGGTCGTCATGAAAAAAAACATAAGGGTAACGCTGTCGTTTTTTATTGGTCGTCATGAAAGAAAGGGTTACACTGTTGTTTTTTGTTGGTCGTCATGAAAGAAAACATAAGGGGTAACACTGTCGTTTTTTATTGGTCGTCATGAAAAAAACCATAAGGGGTAACACTGTCGTTTTTTATTGGTCGTCATGAAAAAAAACATAAGGGCAACACTGTCGTTTTTTATTGGTCGTCATGAAAAAAAACACAAGGGGTAACACTGTTGTTTTTTATTGGTCTTCATGAAAAAAAACACAAGAGGTAACACTGTCGTTTTTTATTGGTCGTCATGAAAGAAAACTTAAGGGTTACACTGTGGTTTTTTGTTGGTCGTCATGAAAGAAAACATAAGGGGTAACACTGTTGTTTTTTATTGGTCGTCATGAAAAAAAACATAAGGGTAACACTGTTGTTTTTTATTGGTCGTCATGAAAAAAAACATAAGGGGTAACACTGTTGTTTTTTATTGGTCGTCATGAATAAAAACATAAGGGTTGAAAAAAACATAACTGTCGTTTTTTATTGGTCGTCATGAAAAAAAACACAAGGGGTGACACTGTTTTTTTTTGTTGGTGGTCATGAAAGAAAACATAAGGGGTAACACTGTCGTTTTTTATTGGTCGTCATGAAAAAAAACATAAGGGGTAACACTGTCGTTTTTTATTGGTCGTCATGAAAAAAAACATAAGGGTTGAAAAAAACCATAACTGTCGTTTTTTTTATTGGTCGTCATGAAAAAAAACATAAGGGGTAACACTGTCGTTTTTTATTGGTTGTCATGAAAAAAAACACAAGGGGTAACACTGTTTTTTTTTTGTTGGTCGTCATGAAAGAAAACATAAGGGGTAACACTGTTGTTTTTTATTGGTCGTCATGAAAAAAAACATAAGGGGTAACACTGTTGTTTTTTATTGGTCGTAATGAAAAAAAACATAAGGGTTGAAAAAAACCATAACTGTCGTTTTTTTATTGGTCGTCATGAAAAAAAACATAAGGGGTAACACTGTCGTTTTTTATTGGTTGTCATGAAAAAAAACACAAGGGGTAACACTGTTTTTTTTTTATTGGTCGTCATGAAAGAAAACATAAGGGGTAACACTGTCGTTTTTTATTGGTCGTCATGAAAAAAAACATAAGGGGTAACACTGTCGTTTTTTATTGGTCGTCATGAAAAAAAACATGAGGGTAACTCTGTCGTTTTTTATTGGTCGTCATGAAAAAAAACACAAGGGGTAACACTGTTGTTTTTTATTGGTCGTCATGAAAAAAAACACAAGGGGTAACACTGTTTTTTATTTGTTGGTCGTCATGAAAAAAAACATAAGGGGTAACACTGTCGTTTTTTATTGGTCGTCATGAAAAAAAACATAAGGGTAACACTGTTGTTTTTTATTGGTCGTCATGAATAAAAACATAAGGGTTGAAAAAAATATAACTGTCGTTTTTTATTGGTCGTCATGAAAAAAAACGTAAGGGGTGACACTGTTGTTTTTTGTTGGTGGTCATGAAAGAAAACATAAGGGGTAACACTGTCGTTTTTTATTGGTCGTCATGAAAAAAAACATAAGGGGTAACACTGTCGTTTTTTATTGGTCGTCATGAAAAAAAACATAAGGGTTGAAAAAAAACATAACTGTCGTTTTTTTTATTGGTCGTCATGAAAAAAAACATAAGGGGTAACACTGTCGTTTTTTATTGGTTGTCATGAAAAAAAACACAAGGGGTAACACTGTTTTTTTTTTGTTGGTCGTCATGAAAGAAAACATAAGGGGTAACACTGTTGTTTTTTATTGGTCGTCATGAAAAAAAACATAAGGGGTAACACTGTTGTTTTTTATTGGTCGTAATGAAAAAAAACATAAGGGTTGAAAAAAACCATAACTGTCGTTTTTTTATTGGTCGTCATGAAAAAAAACATAAGGGGTAACACTGTCGTTTTTTATTGGTTGTCATGAAAAAAAACACAAGGGGTAACACTGTTTTTTTTTTATTGGTCGTCATGAAAGAAAACATAAGGGGTAACACTGTCGTTTTTTATTGGTCGTCATGAAAAAAACACAAGGGGTAACACTGTTGTTTTTTATTGGTCGTCATGAAAAAAAACACAAGGGGTAACACTGTTTTTTATTTGTTGGTCGCCATGAAAAAAAACATAAGGGGTAACACTGTCGTTTTTTATTGGTCGTCATGAAAAAAAACATAAGGGTTGAAAAAAACCATAACTGTCGTTTTTTTTTATTGGTCGTCATGAAAAAAAACATAAGGGGTAACACTGTCGTTTTTTATTGGTTGTCATGAAAAAAAACACAAGGGTTAACACTGTTTTTTTTTTGTTGGTCGTCATGAAAGAAAACATAAGGGGTAACACTGTTGTTTTTTATTGGTCGTCATGAAAAAAAACATAAGGGGTAACACTGTTGTTTTTTATTGGTCGTAATGAAAAAAAACATAAGGGTTGAAAAAAACCATAACTGTCGTTTTTTTATTGGTCGTCATGAAAAAAAACATAAGGGGTAACACTGTCGTTTTTTATTGGTTGTCATGAAAAAAAACACAAGGGGTAACACTGTTTTTTTTTTATTGGTCGTCATGAAAGAAAACATAAGGGGTAACACTGTCGTTTTTTATTGGTCGTCATGAAAAAAAACATAAGGGGTAACACTGTCGTTTTTTATTGGTCGTCATGAAAAAAAACATAAGGGTTGAAAAAAACCATAACTGTCGTTTTTTTTTATTGGTCGTCATGAAAAAAAACATAAGGGGTAACACTGTCGTTTTTTATTGGTTGTCATGAAAAAAAACACAAGGGTTAACACTGTTTTTTTTTTGTTGGTCGTCATGAAAGAAAACATAAGGGGTAACACTGTTGTTTTTTATTGGTCGTCATGAAAAAAAACATAAGGGGTAACACTGTTGTTTTTTATTGGTCGTAATGAAAAAAAACATAAGGGTTGAAAAAAACCATAACTGTCGTTTTTTTATTGGTCGTCATGAAAAAAAACATAAGGGGTAACACTGTCGTTTTTTATTGGTTGTCATGAAAAAAAACACAAGGGGTAACACTGTTTTTTTTTTATTGGTCGTCATGAAAGAAAACATAAGGGGTAACACTGTCGTTTTTTATTGGTCGTCATGAAAAAAAACATAAGGGGTAA